>NC_052147.1:110607119-110810475 GCF_902713615.1 Scyliorhinus canicula | reverse complement strand
AATACTCATCACATTTTCTTCTGGGTGCTTCGGTTTCCCCCCACAGTCCAAAGATGTGCAGGTTAGGTGGATTTGCCATGCTGAATTGCCCCTTAGTGGCCAGAGATATACAGGTTAGGTAGGTGGGGTTGCGGGGATAGGGTGGGGTAGCTGACCTGGGTGGGGTACTCTTTTGGATGAAACTCTATGGCCGAATGGCCTCCTTCTGCACTTTAGGGAATTATAGATCAGTCAAGATCTGGTTGGTTTTGTGTTGATCCCCCATGTGGTGGAATAGCTGCGTGAAATGCATTTTGATCAAGCTTAAAAATGTAAGTAATTAATAGGTAAGTAATTATTCAGAGTCTGTGAATCTCTTAATACCAATGGTGAGATTATTGAATTCCTTCCCTACCCAAAAGAAAACCTTCCTCCATCTTTATTTGCTATTCCACTATAGGTACTTTCACATTGCACAGATATGTCAACTGCGGCAGCTATTGAAAGTTAATATGATTAGTGGCCCAGCTCTGAGGCCCTGCTGGAAATGGGTTCATAAGCTGGCCTTAGTGAGTTCTCTGGCCACTCACATTTGGCTTGTAGGCCACTGCACATGATCTATGCCAGTGAAATCTAGTGGTACTAATGTGGGCCTTACATGATAGAACTGTAGGTTGGCAAATGCATAATTGGAACCTGAGTCACTGATTCTTTTGACAAACAAGTATGTTGCAGTTTACCATGTTTTGGTTCTTCATCTGTTGATTGTCACAACGGCACTTTTAAGGAATTCTTTTGTAAACATAGTATTTGCAGACCATCATCTGTTCATAGGCAAAGAAGTTCTTGAAGGAAAAATGCTTTATGTCGAGCAAAATTACTTCCTGCTTCCTCTCCGCTCCTTCCCCCACAAGAATAAAAATCTGTTAAACATAACTGTAAACGACTATCGTCTCCTCTTGAAGCAGGAATAGCTTGGTCCTAAACCCTATCCTTCTTGAAACCCTTCCGTCACTACATTTTTCTGATGGGCTTCATTTTTGTGGTTAACAAAATATGCAGTTACAATTCTCTTGAGGCATCTTTTATATTCACAGGGCTTTCTCGTCATATCTGTACTTGGCAGCAGATGCTGTGTCTGCTTCGGAGTGGAATGGGAAGTTTAGAAGACTCACTTGTTGACACAGAGCTAGTCTAATCTATGGTTAGGTACCTGGCCTGACAGAACCTGTAGAATTCTGCCAGCAAGTTAGCAATCCATCAACTCTTGCACAATGCTGGGGCTGTCAGCTGTGTCAGAGATGCCATCTACATATCCTTTTGAGCATTTCGAAAAATTCTTCATAAGACTATAAGATATAGGAGCAGAGTTCGACCATTCAGCTCATCGAGTCTGATCCTCCATTCTATCATGGTTGAAAAGATTTTTCATCCCCATTCTCCTGCTTTCTCCCCTGATGGGGCAAGGATGCCGTTGGCAAGGCCAGCATTCATTGCTCAACCATTTCGGAGGGTAATTAAGAGACCCACATTGCTGTGGGTCTCGAGTCACAAGTAGGCCAGACCAAGTAAGGATGGCAGATTTCCTTCCTGAACGAGATTAGTGAACAAGATAGGTTTTTAAAGATTGATAGTTTCATGATCACCATTCGGGAGACTAGCTTTCAATTCCAGAATTCCATCATCTGGTGGTGGGATTTGACCTGATTTGCCCAGAACATAAGCCTCGGCCTTTGGATTGCTAGTTCAGTGCAGGCGGTGGAACTACCACCATCCACCGCCTTCCCCTGTGTTGCTGGATTTTATTGCACAGTTGCTGTGCTTGCTTTTTGCAAAAGTAGAGTTTATTCATAAAATATCTGAAAGAACATTACAAACATTTCAAAATGACCATCACAGTGCAATCATAGAATGCCTACAGTGCAGAAGGAGGTCATTCGGCCCATCAAGTCTGCACTGACCCTCCAAAGGAGCACTGTACCTCAGCCCAATTCCCCCGCCCTATCACTGCAATCCACCTAACTGTTGGACGCTAAGGGAAAATTGATCATGGTCAATCCACCTAACCTGCATATCTTTTGACTGTGGGAAGCAACCGGAGCACACAAAGGAAACCCACGCAGACACGGGCAGAATGTGAAAATTCTACACAGTCACGCATGGCCGGAACTGAACCTGGGTCCCTGGCGCTGTGAGGCAGCTGTGCTTGCCACCGTGCCACCCTCCCTCCCAAGTTTTCAACATAGTTCATGTTTTACTCTGAGGTGATTCAATACAGTCAGGGCACATTACAGGACATTTCAAGATGGTCACTAGAAATGGTGCAATGGTATTTAAGTTGTCTACATAGATCGAGGTGCTTCCATACAATTGTGATACATATTCCCCGTATACATTCAATGTGAGTCGTACAGCCCGAGGGGGTTCTATACAATTCCCCTCCCCTCAGTTCACAATGGCTGCGTCGACTGTCTCTGCAACCCTCAGCACGTAGTCCTGAGCTTTGGAGTGTGCCAATCTGAAACATTTGGTCAGGGACCACTCTTTGCACATGAGGTATCAGGCAGACCAAAGAGCATCTTTCACCTTCTTTCACAGCTTTTTGACTGCATTATAGTTGGGTTTCACTCACCAATCTGCCTGGCCAACGTGATGTAGCTGAGCTTACTGTACTCCATCTCCTTCCACCATTAACTCCTACTGACTGCTTTTGAAGGCTGTAATGGTGAAAGATTATTCTTAGGCCCAGGGTTAGAAAACTGATCTTCAGTGTTCTAAAACTTAATTGAAAGCTATGGGGGTTAATACGCACTCTTGTAACATGAGCATCAGTGCTGCATGAGAAGAAATTTCCAGGCAGTATCTGGTTGTAGTTAATTAACCAATAATTGGTGGAAGAGTCTGTTGACTATACAAATGAGTCAACGCTCCAGAATCTTCATTTGGACATCAGAAAATACAAAGAGTTACATAATATTTATAACACAGAATTGGGTCATGCAGCCCAACTTGTCTATGTCGGCCTTTATACTTCATAACGGCTTTCTTTTTTTCACCTCTGTTCATCTAACCCTAGCATTTGACTCCTTTCTTCCTCGTGAGCTTATCTAACTTCCCCTTAAATGTTCTAATTTCCCCAAGCACTCCTTGTGGTAACAAGTTTTATGTTGTAAACCACTCTGTGCAAAGATGTTTCTCCTTGATTGTGTTTGTCTTTATTATTGTTTTTTTTTAAATAGTCCCCAGATCTCTTCCACCCCGCCCCCCCAACGACCATTACTGAAAAAAAGGCTAGCGTTGCTTAAAGGGGTATATTAGATTCTATTATTTGCAGATTTTAAAAATGTGTTTTATCCAGTTGATTGTGCTGCCTATATTCAGTTCTAACACAGTGGGGGATTGGTTGTGATTGCTGTGATGATAATGCATTGCAAGTTAATAGAATTTGGAGGCAGTGCCAGTGAATGTGCAGTGACTTCTCTGGAGCACAACACCCGAGCTGGCATTTACAAGCGGGCAGTAGTGTTTCTGTCAGGCACATTAGCCTCTCCTATTTAAACAGACAGCGACTTTTTATTTAAACACAGTTGAGATTATAATCTGAGGCCACACTTGAATTCTTTCCACCCATTAGGAGGATTTATTTCAAATGGGCTTCACTGTGGCTCAATGTACCAAATTGGGCACATGTTCAAGGTAGAAAAAATTACAATTGGATTTGGCTTGAAGAGTGGAATGTGAGAAGCATGTCCTGATGATGCAGTAGCTATTCTTCAGTAGCTGATGTTGAGCCACGTAAGCAGTGGGGCACAGAGGCAATGATGTATTCATTCTGGTGCATGTCTTGGATATGACCATGCCTGTGTCAAATACCAATGTGCAAGGGAATAATTTCCATTCCCGCCAGTTTTTCGCCATAAGTGTGCCACGTCCGCCTGAGCTGGAGTTTCCGATATACTGAGGGTTCTCCATATCAGACTAAAGATTGCTGTCCAGAAACACGGCTCTGTTCACTGACTTCCAAAATTTACTTCTTAAGTGTAAGCTGGAACGCGTGAGTATTTAAAAAAAAAACTTAAATTCTGCATGTAGTTTGTCGGCGAAGAGCAGAAGTTAAGAAATACCAGCAAAGGAGCTAACCAGAATCAAGGGCTGCAGACAAATAATTTGTCGCCTCCCTCCTGGTGAGAAGGTGGCCCAAGAGGAGGAAGGTGAAATCCAAGTGGAAGAGAGATGGACGCTGTTTTGAAATTAAATCTCTCAACTCATTAATTTCTTTGAACAGTTCCCAAAATGATTTTATTTTGCATGAGTTGTTCACCGAAATGGAAGCCTAATTGGAATCAGAATTACTAGGACCTGCTTCCTCTGTGTTGTTTAACTTTTTTTAAATGATTAACATGGCCTTGAGCGCACGAAAGTTTGAAATGCCTGGAGTAGCAAATACTCTTGGTGATGTTCAATTATCCTGTCCAGTTACAATATCAATGCCAAGTGCGGTCATTAATTAAAGTCCACTATCCTGGTAGGCAATTGCTGATGGCATAAGTTATTCCTTCCCTTGAGGAACACTCCAGGTTGATGCATTGAAGTTGTCTCGTACTTGCAAATTGCAACTTCGTCCATGTACTGTCAGCTACCCCACAGCAAATTGACACCGGGAGCATCATTAGAGATGTCCCTCCCTACCTCAGCAGGTAGTCCCACCTTAGATTGGATGGCCGGAGGGCAGCATGTGGCCCAGTGGTTAGCACTGGGACTGCGGCGCTGAGGACCCAGGTTCGAATCCCAGCCCTGGGTCACTGTCTGTGTGGAGTTTGCACGTTCTCCCCATGTCTGCGTGGGTTTCACCCCCACAACCCAAAGATGTGCAGGGTAGGTGGGTTGGCCATGCTAAATTGTCCCTTAATTGGAAAAAAAAATAATTGGGTACTCAAAATTTGTGTTTTTAAAAAAAAAAAAGATTGGATGGCCAGCAGCACCAGGTTTAGGCGGTCGCCATTGCTACGACTGCAGGCATTCCCGCAGAAGTGGAGCCTGGACACCAAAGTAAACCTGCGACATTTCCAGTGGCTTTCAGGCCCGGTGGTGGGGCAGGGGGTTGTGAGTGGAGGGCTAGGAGTGTAAAGGATGAAGTAGTATGGGGGGGGGTGCATCTTATTGGACAAGGGGGACCCCCTCCTGCAATGGGTAATAAAATGACAGTGGAAGGTTGAGGCCCTTAAATGGCTAATCAATGGCCATTTGAGTGTCTCAGTAAGCACCAGGGAAGACTCCACTGCCCCCTATAGAATTTGAGACCGGTTAGATACAGGCAGGTAGGTAGTGGGACAGGCAACGCATTGTATTTTACTAGCCCCTCCCTTTGTCTTTATTATAACCCCCATGAACACTGGAATCATTCCAGAAAGTGTTGGTTGTGTGCAATTTGGGAGACTTGGGTTTCAATCCAGTGTAGGTCTTTCTTGTCCCTGTGTATCAGAAACCAGATGCCCCGAGCACCAAAACATGGTAAAGAAATTAATCCAACATTAAGGCTTTTCCAAAATACTGATCAAATGCAAGATGTAGACCCATTACTGTGTATATTATGACATGGGAAGCAGGCTTGTAAATCAGAACTTGCACCTGGCAACCTTTCTAATGACACATGATCAGCATCTCTGTCTAATGGCTATAATGAGTCTTCACCAGGTGCAAACTCGTGCCCTCTAGCCTGTTTTTGTTCCCTCTTTGATGCTGCCTACAATAGGTGATAAAATATGGTCAATACCACACATCCCATTTGTCAAATGTGGGCGGGTGCCAATGAAAGTACCAACAGGATTTTGGTACTACACAGTGATTATGAATAAGAATTTCTAATTACATTTTCTCCAGTGGATTAACGCACCTGCTTTTACAGCAAAAAAAAACAACTTTCATTAAAGGCTGGATATAAATAGAACATCCAGAGGTGTTTCACAAGAATGTTACAGAGCAAATTGTGACAAAAAGCCAATAGGTCAAGAGACCAAAAGCGTGGGTAGATTTTAAGATTCATCTCAAATGAGGAAAGCGAGGTCGTCGGTCGTCTATTGCAGAAAATACGGAGGCTGGGGATTGAGGGTGATTTAGAGATGTGGATCAGAAATTGGCTAGTTGAAAGAAGACAGAGAGTGGTGGTTGATGGCAAATGTTCAGAATGGAGTTCAGTTACGAGTGGCGTACCACAAGGATCTGTTCTGGGGCCGTTGCTGTTTGTCATTTTTATAAATGACCTAGAGGAGGGCACAGAAGGTTGGGTGAGTAAATTTGCAGACGACACTAAAGTCGGTGGAGTTGTAGACAGTGTGGAAGGATGTTGCAGGTTACAGAGGGACATAGATAAGCTGCAGAGCTGGGCTGAGAGGTTGCAAATGGAGTTTAATGTAGAGAAGTGTGAGGTAATTCACTTTGGAAAGAATAACAGGACTGCGGAATATTTGGCTAATGGTAAAATTCTTAGCAGTGTGGATGAGCAGAGGGATCTCGGTGTCCATGTACATAGATCCCTGAAAGTTGCCACCCAGGTTGATAGGGTTGTGAAGAAGGCCTATGGTGTGTTGGCCTTTATTGGTAGAGGGATTGAGTTCCGGAGCCATGAGGTCATGTTGCAGCTGTACAAAACTCTGGTACAGCCGCATTTGGAGTATTGCGTACAGTTCTGGTCGCCTCATTATAGGAAGGACGTGGAAGCTTTGGAACGGGTGCAGAGGAGATTTACCAGGATGTTGCCTGGTATGGAGGGAAAATCTTATGAGGAAAGGCTGATGGACTTGAGGTTGTTTTCGTTAGAGAGAAGAAGGTTAAGAGGTGACTTAATAGAGGCATACAAAATGATCAGAGGGTTAGATAGGGTGGACAGTGAGAGCCTTCTCCCGCGGATGGAGGTGGCTAGCACGAGGGGACATAGCCTTAAATTGAGGGGTAATAGATATAGGACAGACGTCAGAGGTAGGTTTTTTACGCAAAGAGTGGTGAGGCTGTGGAATGCCCTACCTGCAACAGTAGCGAACTCGCCAACATTGAGGGCATTTAAAAGTTTATTGGATAAGCATATGGATGATAATGGCATAGTGTAGGTTAGATGGCCTTTAGTTTTTGACTTCCCATGTCGGTGCAACATCGTGGGGCCTGTACTGCGCTGTATCGTTCTATGTTCTATGTAACTTAATTGAGGTGTACAAAATTATGAGGGGAAGAGATAGGGTGGACAGGATAAGATTGTTTCCCTTGGTGGAGAATTCTAGAACCAGGGGACATAGATTTAAGATAAGTGGCAGAAGGTGTAGAAGGGACATGAGGAAAAACATTTTTACGCAGAGAGTAGTGGGAGTCTGGAATTGGTGGTGGAGGCAGAGACCCTAAATTCTTTTTTAAATGTACCTGGATCTGCACCTTAAGTGCTCTAAGCTACAGGGCTAGGGACAGGGTGCAGGAAGGTAGAATTACCTGGGTGTCCTCGGACTGGCATGAACAAGACGGACCGAATGGCTTTCTGTGCTGTAACATTTCTACGATTCTATGATCCAAATGTTTATATAAGAACATAAAAACTAGGAGCAGGAGTAGGTGAAGTGGCCCCTTGAGCCTGCTCCGCCATTCAATAAGATCATGGCTGACCTTTTTGTGGACTTAGCTCCACTTACCCACCCGCTCACCATAACCCTTAATTCCTTTACTGTTCAAAAACCCATCTTTGCCTTAAAAACATTCAATGAGGTAACCATAACTGCTTCACTGGGCAGGGAATTCCACAGATTTACAACACTTTGGATGAAGTTCCTTCTCAAGTCAGTCCTAATTCTGCTCCCCCTTATTTTGAGGCTATGCCCCTAGTTCTAGTTTCACCCACCAGTAGAAACAATCTCCCTGCTTCTATCTTATCTATTCCCTTCATAATTTTATATGTTTCTGTAAGATCTTCCTTCATTCTTCTAAATTCCAATGAGTATAGTCCCAGTCTACATATTCTCTCCTCATAAGCCAATCCTCTCAACTCCATAATCAACCTAGTGAATCGCATCTGCACAACCTCCAGTGCCAGTACATCCTTTCTCAAGTAAGGAGACCAAAATTGTACACAGTACTCCAGGTGTGACCTCATCAACACCCTGTACAGCTGCAACATAACCTCCCTGTTTTGTAAACTCCATCCCTCTAGCAATGAAGGACAAAATTCCATTTGCCTTCCTAATTACCTGCTGCACCTGCAAACCACTATTTTGCGATTCATGCACAAGGACATCCATGTCCCTCTGACAGCGGCATGCTGCAAATTTTTACCATTTAAATAATAGTCCATTTTGCTGTTATTCCTACCAAATTGGAAACCTTACGTTTACCAACATTGTACTCCATCTGCCAGACCCTTGCCCACTCACTTTAATTATCTATATCCTTCTGCAGACTCTCAGTGCCCTCTGCACACTTTACTCTACCACTCAACTTAGTGTCATCTGCGAACTTTGACACCATTACACTTGGTCCCCAACTCTAAATTGTCTATGTAAATTGTAAATAACTGCAGTCCCAAAACTCATTCCTGAGGCACACCACTAGCCTCTGATCGCCAAACAGAAAAACACCCATTTGTCCCCACTTTTTGCTTTTAGTTAACCAATCCTCTATCCATGCTAATACCTTAATGCCGTGCTACTTTATCTAATGCAAAAGCTTATTGTGCGGCATCTTGTCGAATGCCTTCTGGAAACCAGATACATTACATCCACTGGTTCCCCTTTGTTCGCTATGCTCATAATGTCCTCAAAGAATTTCACTAAATTAGTTAAACATGACCTGCCTTTCATGAACCCATGCTGTGTCTGCCCAATGGGACAATTTCTATCCAAATGTCTCACTATTTCTTCCTTGATGATGGATTCAAGCTTTTTCCCCACTACAGAAGTTAAGCTAACCGGTCTATAGTTAACTATATTTTATCTACCTCCTTTTTTAAACAGTAGCATCATATTTGCAGTTTTCCAATCTGCTGGAACCCCCCCAGAGTCCAGCGAATTTTGTTTAATTATCATGAGTGCATTTGCTATTTCCCCCACCATCTCTTTTTTAATACCTGGGATACATTCCATGAGGGCCTGGAGACTTGTCTACCTTTAGCCCCATTAGCTTGCACAACATTACTTCCTTGGTCATAATGACTGTTTTTCGGCCCTCACCTGCCATAGCCTCCATTCCGTCAATTAATGGCATGTTATTTGTGTCTTCCACTGTAAAGGCTGACACAAAATACCTGTTCAACGCCTCGGCCATTTCCTCATTTCCCATTAAAATCCCCATCTCCTCTTTTAAAGGACCAATGTTTACCGTAGCCACTCATTTTTGTTTATATATTTATAAAAACTTTTGCTATCTGTTTTTATATTCTGAGCTAGTTTACTGTCATAATCCAGTTTACTTTTCTTTATGGCTTTTTCCGAGGCATTCTGTTGACCTTTAAAGATTTCCCAATCCTTTAGTTTCACACTAATTTTTGCCCCTTTGTATCTTTCAATTTGATACCCTCCTTTGTTTACTTCGATATCCATGTTGACGTTGTAGGTTACATTTTGCAGCCCTTTTGAGGTGAACGGTCATGCAGTGAGGTTTATCGTATCATGGTGTCTAATGAGAGCGAGGGCTGCTGGGACAACTTATCAGTTTCCTTTAAAGCATTGAAACAGGTGTAAAAATAGACTCCAAAGGTAAAAAGGTGCTGTGGGTTCTCGCGAGCCAGCTATTTGGGCTGTTCATTGGACAATATAAAGATCCTCAGTGGCCAATCCCTGTTTTAGTCCGAGGAATGCTGCAGATGAGCTAAACGACTCGTGTTACCAAGTGAGCTCCAAACTTCTCGTTCGGTGTAGAGGCTGTCTCTGTACCTGTGTTAATTATCGTGGCAGGTTGGTGATACTGTTGATTACATTTGCATAGACTGATTTTTGCAGAGTTGATTTGCGTGCGAGAGATATTCAAATAAGTAAAGGATATGGAAATTTACCCTTAAAAGGTTCATATTGATTTTGTTCACAATTTGTATCTTTTCTTTCTTGGAAGTTGCTTCTGAATTCCTCCGATAAAACATTGTGGTGGCTTCCTCCTTGTACGCTGTGTGGTATTTAATGTAAAACCTGCTGAGTTGAGGCTCGTCAGCCAGAATGAATATAGTAAAAAAAAAACACAGCCACAAACAGAAACTGAGAAGAAGAAATACATGATTCAAGATTTTCCATCCTCGACGGGGAGCAGGGGAGGGGGATCTAACCCTGAATGTAATGAGTACATACTGCCGTGCAGGATGTGCAGTCAAATCCTTTATTTCCTTATGAATAGCTCCTGATCAAGGCAGGGCCACACTGGGAAGCTGTAGATTGGAGGATGGATGATGAAGGGATGAGTTATATTGAATATCCTGGTGATTGAGCTATGAAGCAATATTTTTCTTGGCATCCCAGAGAGGTGACATTCGAACAAAGAGTAGCGTCACTTTGTATGCGGTTCTCTCTGGTTTTCTTCAGCTGCTGTTGCTAAGCTGCAGCCTCCGAGATTTTTGTAGGTAAACAGGGAGTGGAGACCAAAACCGGCTCGCAGAAATGTGGGTTTCCATTGCTGCCTGGTCAATTTTACGAGATACCATCAATAGTGGTAAAACTCTACACTCACTAGAGTTGGGTGTAAAGGCAACGTCGCCTTAGTCCCAGATGTCATTAGGCTGCTTTCCCCTTTTGAGGGAGAAAGCCAACTGGTGGTGATTTAACCTGAAGATCATCACCCCTCAGGCGGGGGCAAGGTTGAGAAGACCTCATGAATAACCTCAGTCGGTGCAGGAATTGAATTCGCGTTGTTGGCCGTACTCCATCACAAATCAGCCACCATCCAGCCAACTGATATAAGATGCCTCTTCTGCTCACTGCGGCAGGATAGCTAAGAATTCTAATGTTTTAGTTAATGAAGATTATCTTTCTCTAATATGAAATGATATGGTACCTAAGTAAATCATCAGTTTGAGTGCAAGAGAAAAATTCTGTTTTGCCAGATAGGCGTCACAATGGTTAGCAATGCTGCCTCACAGCAACAGTGACCCGGGTTCAAATCCGGCCAAGGCTGACTCCGTGTGGAGTTCGCAAGTTCTCCCCATGTCTGCGTGGATTTCCTTCGGGTGTTCCGGTTTCTTTCCACAGTCTAAAGATGTGCAGACTCTGCACAGACAGTGACCCAAGCCAGAATGGAACCTGGGATCCTGGAGCTGTGAAGCAATTGTGCTATCCACAATGCTACCGTGCTGCCCACGAGTTACAGGGATAATGCTGGAGAATAGGCGTAGGCAGGGTGATCGTTCAGAGTGTCGATGCAGACTTGATGGGCTGAATGGCTGCCTCTGAACTGTAGGGGTTCTATGGTGCCAAGCTATATATTTATCAAGAGGGAGTTTGGTTCAATCCTTCGTTTTACAGTGCTGCAGTTACCCCAGTATCCCAAGATGTGTGTGGATTGGAGTTAGTTGTGGTCCATTGGAAATCGCCTGCTGACATTCTTCACGTACAGTAAGAAGTCTTACAACACCAGGTTAAAGTCCAACAGGTTTGTTTCAAACACGAGCTTTCGGAGCACGGCTCCTTCTTCAGGTGAAGGAGCCGTGCTCCGAAAGCTCGTGTTTGAAACAAACCTGTTGGACTTTAACCTGGTGTTGTAAGACTTCTTACTGTGCTCACCCCAGTCCAACGCCGGCATCTCCACATCATTCTTCACGTAGGAATGGGAATGAATGCCAGATGGCTGTTGTCTTATAGATTTGTATTTTACTGCTGTTTTCTTTAGCTGGGTGGATAAAGGGAGAAAATGGGAATCAAATACTTCTCTGCTTTCCCTGACAATTATTGTTTGAGCAGCCAGGCTGAATAAGCTCTCAACCAAAAGAATAATGTGTCTCATAGTCCGAAGATTGTTGTAGCTTTTGGAAAAACATAAGTTTCTGCCTGTGGTACCACTGATTAAACCAGGAAGTGGATTCAATGTCAAATCAGGTGGGGAAAGTAAAATAAAAGAGAAGTGAATTAAGGAAGCGGGGGATTGGGGGGGGGGGGGGGGGGGGGGGGGGTGGAGAAGAAACAAATTAATTTAGTTTTTAAAACTCGGACAACAATTTAAAGCGAAAGGAATGAGACTCCTAATTTGCAAAATCCAATTTAAATGCCAGAGAGGGTGTTCGGCAGTAATCATGATTTATCATGCTGTTTTAAGAGTGCTTGGAGTGAAATAGAAAAACGTGTTTGGTACTCCCCTCTGACTTTCAGTTAAGGATTGAAAGACCATTTTTGAGGATTTTATAAGGCCGGTGTTTGTTTTGTTTATCTCTGAATCCGCTCTTCATTCTAAGTGGATTTATATTGCAAACTTAGGCAACCAAAAGCCTGTTTCATTTTGATCCTTATTAGGTTGACCATCCACTTGTTTCCTGCGCAAAAAAGGTGAATTATCCAATTTGAATTTGTGTAACACAGCAATATCGGAATTGGTGATGTTAAAAGATTTCGTGCATCAAGAAAAATTCGAGTTCAGCAGAATACTTTTTCCAAAATTGTGATATTATGCAGCACAATGAACCCAAAGTCTAAAATATGTCAACATAGGAACAGGGGTAGGCCATTCAGCAAGTCAAGCCTGGTCCACCATTCAAACCAATCCTTTTTTAAAAAAAATATATTTTTTATTCTCCTCCTTTTTCACATTTTCTCCCAAATTTACACCCGCCAACAATAAACAATAATCAGTAACAAATATTTCAATCCCCATATCAATAACAACAATCCCATCCTCCCAGCAAACCCCAAACATTAGCTCGCATGTTCACACAAACAAATGACAAAAAGGAATTAGGGATCACCCATAGTCGCCATTAACACACACAGCCCCCAATCCTCCCACCCACACACCCCAACTAATGTTCGATGTCATCCAGTTCTTGAAAGTGCATCATGAGGGGGTTGGTGCAAGGGTTCTTCCGGCGGTGGCAACCGTTTCTAGACTTCCTGGTGGAGCGTTAGGTGATGGTCAGCAACAGCAGCAACCCAGGGAGGGGGGGGGTCATTTGTTTTTCTTTATAGGGCGTGTAAATTTGCTTTCATGTTAATTATTTCTGTTAATTTATTATCTGTGTATAGGGGGGGGGGGGGGGGGGGTTACTGTTCTTATTTCTTTCTGTTCTTGTTGGTAAAAATTTGTGAAAACTTGAATAAAAATTATTTTTAATAAAGAAAGTGCATCATGAATAACGCCCATGAATTGTAGAACCCCTCCATCCTTCCCCTCAGTGCAAACTTAACCTTCTCAAGAGCCAAGAATTCCAACAGGTCCCCCGCCTTCGGGCGATCAACGAGGTGAAGACTACAACATCTGCCTCCACACCCTGGCTGGTCCGACACTCCGAATATGGCCTCCCGGGGGCCCGGGTCCAGTTTCATGTGCACCACTTTAAAAATTACCCTGAAAACCTCCCTCCAATAATCCTCTAGCTTTGGACATACCAAAACATATGAACGTGATTAGCGCCCCCCGCAACTTTCACACACATCTTCCACTCCTTCAAAGAATCGGCTCATCCTCGCCCTTGTGAGGTGTGCTCTGTATACCACCTTCAACTGATCAGGCCCAACCGCATGCATGAGGTGGAGGCATTCACTCTCTGGATCACCTCACACCAGAACCCCTCCTCCATATTCTCTCCCAACTCTTCCTCCCACTTTGCTTTGATCCCTTCCAGTGGTGCCTTCTCCTCTTCCAAAATAGCTCTGTAAACCACTGACACTACCCCCTTCTCCAGTTCCCCTGTCGTCAGCACCACCTCCAGCAATGTGAGGCCGGTTCCTCCGGGAAGCTCTGTATGTCCTTCCTGGCAAAATCTTGAACCTGCATGTATATAAACATTTCCCCCTGCTCCAGCCCATACTTTGCTTCCAGCTCCTTCAATCCTGCAATCTGACCCCGAAGAAACAAATCTTTTAGTGTCTTAATCCCCTTCTCCTCCCATCTCCGAAAATTTCTATCCCACCACCTGGCTCAAATGTGTGGTTCCCCGGAATCGGCATTTCCCTTGACCCTGCCCCCAACCCGAAGTGTTGGTGAAACTGCCTCCAAAGTCTCAATAAACTATTATTACCGTACTCCGAGTATTTCCCCGGAGCTATCGGGAGCGGCGCTGTTGCTCGTGCTTTCAATCCCGACCCCCTGCACAAACTCTCCCCCATTCTGACCCACTGGGAATCAACCCCTCTGACCCAGCTCCGCATCTTCTCCATATTCGCCACCCAGTAGTTATACATCCAGGTTCGGAAGACCCAAACCCCCTGCCTGCCTTCCCCTCTGTCGCAGCACCGTTCTAACTCTGGCCACCTTCCCTCCACATATGAACAAAGTAATTCAAACCGATCCTGGCTGATCATCTACCTTTTATGCCATTCCCCGCCACTATCCCCATTGTCATGTTATTCACCCTGGGGTAACACGGACTGCAACTGGATGCAGTTTAACTGGAAAGTAGACACCAAACTTAGACGTTGGTTCAATACGTTTTATTGAACTTCTGTAGCAGTGCACACAGCTTGCTGTGGGTTGACACTCTACTAATCTAAGTGTGCTAACTATAACTAACTAGACCAGACTAGCTCTGAGCCACATGTAGAAGGTGCTAACTGATATATACACCCTGACTGTCACTACAGTTGTCACCAGTGGAAAGAGACAGAGAGCTGATGCCTCGTGTGTTTTATAGTGGGAAACCCCCCTCTAGTGTTCTGTCTGGTGATTGGTTGTGTTCTATCCTGCGTGTTGATTGGCTGTACTGGGTGTCTGTCACTCCCTGTCTGTATCTCATTATGTGCATGAGTGCATATCATGACACTTGATGTCATTAATATCCAGAATCTATCAATCTCAGTTTTGAACACACCCATTGACTGAGACTCTACAGCCCTCTCTGGTAGAGAATTCCAAGGATCAACCACATTCTGAGTGAAGAAATTCCTCCTTAGCTCAGCCCCTTCTTCTGAGCCTGTATCCTGGTCCCTGCGTCCAAATCCTATGCTCATCTACCCTGTCACACCCTGTAAGAGTGTTGTCAGTTTCAATGAATCGTCTCTCATTCTTTGAAACTCTGGAGAAGACATGTTTGGCCTCCTCAACTATTCCTCTGTGCAAGGAACTGTGGAAAAAAATGGCAAGGATATAACAATATCTGAGGCCTCCTGGACGATTCATGAAAGAGTTGCATGGATTTGATAATATAAATTTTGACAATAACCTGAATTGTGCTTGATTGCAATTGAGAGCTGTGGTGCACAGTTTAGGCAGAGATTTTACCCCACAACCAAAAGACGTGCAGGCTAGGTGGATTGGCTATGCTAAAATTACCCCTTAATAGGAAAGAAAATAATTGGGTATGCTCGATTTATATATTTTTTTTAAAAAAAGAGATTTAACTTGGCTGAGGTAATGGTTACTTCCCCACTTGCCCTTGTCCATCCCTAGCCTATTTGCATCCTGCTGTGGCGCTTTCTTCATTACCCTCAGCAGCAGCTTGGAATTGGTTGGAGAAGAGCGGGATCATTTACGCTGCAACCATTTTGATTTCAGCAAAGAGGAAGGAGCATCATTAACAACACAAAAATGAATCACATAAAGTTAGCATGCCGATACAACAAGTTACGAGGAAGGAAAATATTAACCTCTTTTGGCAAGAGGAAGGGTAGCACGGTAGCATCGTGGTTAGCACAATTGCTCCACAGCTCCAGGGTCCCAGGTTCGATTCCCAGCTTGGGTCACCTATCTGTGTGGAGTCTGCACGTTCTCCCCGTGTGTGCTCCGGTTTCCTCCGGGTGCTCCGGTTTCCTACCACAGTCCAAAGATGTGCAGGTTAGGTGGATTGGCCTTGCTAAATTGCCCTTAGTGTCCAAAATTGCCCTTAGTGTTGGGTGAGTGTTGGGTGGGGTTGCTGGGTTATGGGGATCGGGTGGAGGTGTAGGCTTGGGTTGCGTGCTCTTTCCAAGAGCACTGTAAATTCTGTGATTCTATGAATGATGATTAAAATAAGTAAGTCTGCCTAAAACTGCACAGGACAGTGGTGGGACCCTGCAACAGATTTTTAAAAAACAAATTTAGAGTACCCAATTATTGTTTCCAATTGAGGGGCAATTTAGCATGGCCAATCCACCTACCCTGCATGTCTTTTGGGTTGTGGGGGTGAAACCCACGCAGACACGGGGAGAATGTGCAAACTCCACATAGACAGTGATCCAGGGTCGGGATTCGAACCCGGGTCCTCAGCGCCGTAGGCAGCAATGCTAACCACTGTGCTGCCCTGTGTAACAGATTTTTGATTGGCAAGGTAGTCCAGGGTTATGGGAGCAGACGGGAAAGCAGAGTTAAGGCCACATTTGGATCAGCCATGATCTATCGAATGCAGAGTGAGGTTGAGGGACAAAGTGGACTACTTTTTCCTGTTTCTTGCATCCTTACTCTTGTGAACAGGCACGTTCATTTAAAATGTACTCCAGGTGGTTTTTGAATGAGCCCGACTTCCATTTGAGCATTATTCCGGAGTTATACTTCATGCAGTATCAAACTCAAATGATGAGAGACCAACTTTGCTGAGGGAGTCCCATTTGCTTCTCTTTAGGGTTAGGTCTTGTTCTTAATTAGCCTGTATCTTCACCTTAACTGCAGAGCTTTTAAATGAGGTTACAATATACCCGTATCCATATCTATTTAATTGTGTAGCATGCAATATTGAAGGTAGCCTTGTGTCCCCCCAACGTACTGTTGTTCAATCAATCCAAAAGCATAATGACCCTGTGTTGCCTTTTGCAAATACGAATCCATCTGACCAACTGACCAAACATTTCCGTACAGATCAGGTACAGCTCTGGAATGCTCGGGTCTCACTGCATTCTTTAACCCCATACGTTGCTGATGATATTTGAGGAATGATAGCACAGAATAGACCATTCAACCATCGTGTCTGTGTTGGCTGTTTGGAAAACAGTCCTGCTGAGCCCCACACCCACCACATTTTATTGGTAACCCTATAAGTGCATCATCCTCGAGGCCTGCCCACCACTTTTCCAGTTCTGGATTCTGACAACCCAAGTGAAAAAAATTCCCCTTGTCTCTCCTTTAGATCTAATGTCAATGATTTTGAATCATTGGCTTTGGTTATTTATTATCTCTCACTCCCTCACTCACTCAGAGTTTTTGCCTGATTTACTCAATCAGAACTGCTCATAATCTTGGAAACCTCCATTAGATCACCTCTGAATCATCACTGTTTTTTAAGGAAAACAGTCCTAATTTTTCTAACCACCCCTCCCCCATAACTGAAGACCCTCATCCTGACCCATCCATGAATGTATTCAATGATCCAGCCCCCACTGCTCTCTGAGGAAGGGGGTTTCAAAGGGAAAAGAACATGGGAACAGGAGTAGGCCATTCAGCCCCTCTAGCCTGTCCCACCATTTAAATGAGATCATGGCTGATCAGTGACCTAACTCCACATACCTGCCTTTGGCCCTTATCCCTTAATGTCTTTGCTTAACAAAAATCTATCTATCTCACATTTAAATTAACAACTGTTTTAACTACAACTGCTGTTTGTGGGAGAGAGTTCCAAATCTCTACCACCCCTTTGAGTGAAGAAGGTTTCCTACCCTCTCTCCTGAATGGTCCAGCCGAATTTTTAGACTATGCCCCCTAGTTTTAAAAGCACTGAACAGTGGAAATAGTTTGTCTTTATAAACTCTTGTCTTTCCCTGTTAATATATTGAATACTTCAATCAGATCACCCCTTAACCTTCAAAATTCTCGTGAAAAACAGGTCTGATTTGAGAAATCTC
This sequence comes from Scyliorhinus canicula, assembly GCF_902713615.1. Taxonomy (NCBI): domain Eukaryota; kingdom Metazoa; phylum Chordata; class Chondrichthyes; order Carcharhiniformes; family Scyliorhinidae; genus Scyliorhinus; species Scyliorhinus canicula. The sequence continues at coordinate 110,792,593 of NC_052147.1, read as the reverse complement.
TCCTCGTAACTCAATCCCTGTAATCCAGGTGTCATTTTTGTAAACCTACATTGCACTCCCTCCAAGGTTAAAATATCCTTCCTGAGGTGTGGTGCCCAGAACTGCTCACAGTACTTCAAGTAAGGTCTAACCAGGGTTTTGAATAGAAATTCCACCTCTCCCTATCTTGAATGCAAGATGCCAGGTTGTTCAATTTAATTCTGATTTTGTGCTCGAGCCTATTTTCTGAAGATTGAAAAGATAGTTTAGAGTTTAAACTGAGAAATGCAATTGAGGGTTTCTTATCATTAAGGTTGTGTTGTTTGAATGCTAAACGTTGGGGCAGCAGGGTAGCATGGTGGTTAGCATAAATGCTTCACAGCTCCAGGGTCCCAGGTTCGATTCCCGGCTGGGTCACTGTCTGTGTGGAGTCTGCACGTCCTCCCCCTGTGTGCGTGGGTTTCCTCCGGGTGCTCCGGTTTCCTCCCACAGTCCAAAGATGTGCGGGTTAGGTGGATTGGCCATGATAAATTGCCCGTAGTGTGCTAATAAAAGTAAGGTTAAGGGTTGGGTTACGGGTATAGGGTGGATACGTGGGTTTGAGTAGGGTGATCATGGCTCGGCACAACATTGAGGGCCGAAGGGCCTGTTCTGTGCTGTACTGTTCTATGTTCTATGTTTATGCCATGAAAATCGGTTGTGCAGCTCGAACAGACTCTGAAATGAAGTGATGTGAGATTCCCTCCTGCCCAAGTTTCAGTCTCTGATGAATTTGGCTGGAGTGGCCTGCCGTTACATTCCAGCATAGAGTTCCTTACTCCAGGCCTGTGGCAAGCTACCGCACCTGTTAGAAAGTACATATTCAAAGCAATAATGGGCAACGCCTGCACTTCAGGTGAGTGTGGTTGGTTTTCCAAGCAGTGTTGGTGTGAAGCCAAACCCCTCCTGTGCAGTGGACTCTGGGGGATCCTGCCCTGAATTAGCTGTTTGAACGCAGTGACTGACAGCTATGCAAAGCTGACCCTCGCTCTTGTTAACAAATGCAGTCCGGTCAATAATCTGGAATGATCCGCTGCTGTCCAAAAGGAAGTTAATTTATTGTGTGAAGCATTTAATGGTTCAGAACTGTACAAGGCAGCAAACCTTTTAGTTTCTGTTTCTAACGAAAGATTTCTTCCTCCGCCCCCTGCAGATTCCTGATGATTGAAACAATTTGTTCAGCATCCAGGAATCTGGAAAGTGGTGATATAAAATTGTAATTTCATTAAATATACAGGGAAGGTTCTAAACATGTCGGCTGATTTAAAAAAAAAATTACTTGTGATTGAAATCACAAAGTACTTTTTAATACATTTTTAGAGTATCAGTTTTTTCTAGTTAAGGTGCAATTTAGCGTGGCCAATCCACCTACCCTACACACCGTTTTGGGTTGTGGGGGTGAGACCCACGCAGACATGGGGAGAATATGCAGGCGTCACACAGAAAGTGACCCGGGACTGGGATGAAACCTGGGTCCTCAGTGCCGTGAGGCAGCAGTGCTAACCACTGCCACCATGCATTAAAGTGTAGACAATTGCTTGCATTCTGACATTGCATTGTTATTTTATGGGCATGGTATTTTGTATAAAATAATTGAATATGCTGCTCCATGCAGATGGACTGCATGAATTCTAAATATGACATTTATTTGCATTTCCTACATAATTCCGAAGCTACAACCTAAATCTTACCAGCACAGTTGAAGTTCTTTTGGAAATGGACCCAATTGGAGAGATTTTAATTTCAGCACCAATCACAAGTTTGGGGATCTGGCCACATGTTCCTCGGATATGCCTTCTGCTTCTAGGGGAGCAGTGCATCTTGACCGTTGACCAAACAAATTGGGTCCACAGGAAGCTGGCTAGATGATGTATGCTTTCACAGTATTGTTAGCAGTTTTTACAAAAATAGAACTTGGGGTAGCACAGTCATAAGCATTGAACCTCCCAAAGTGCTTTACAATCAATGTGTACCATCCACAAGCTCACAGCGCCAGGCACCTAGGTTCAGTTCCGAACTTGGGTGACTCTGTGTGGAGTTTGCACTTTCTCTCCGTGTCTGCGTGGGTTCCTTCGGGTGCTCTTGTTTCCTCCCACAGTCAAAAGATGTGCAGGTAAGGTGTATTGGCCATGCTAAATTGCCGCTGAGCGTACAAAAGATGGAGTTACGGGGATGGGGTGGGGGCATGGGCCTAAGTGGGGTCCTCCTTCGGAGGGTCGTTGCAAACTCTATGGGCTGAATGGCCTCTTTCAGCACCGGAGTGATTCTACCATCTATGCTCTACAGGAACTCAGCAGAGCTCCTAAGACAACCCCATCCAAACCCATGACCACTACCATCTAGTAGGACAGGGAGAGCAAACATGTAGGAACACCACCACCTGGAGGTTCCCCTCCAAGCCACTCACCATCATGACTTGGAAATATATCGTTCTGAACTGTCACTGAGTCAAAATCCTGGACCTCCCTCCCCAAAAGCACTCTGGGTGTAACTACACCACAGCGGTTCAAGAAGGGAACTCACCACCACCCTCAATGTGAAGCGACATTTGCCAGTCACAGATGACCATAGGCTGCTTTCTCCTTTGAGTAGTGATTTAACCACCCCAGACGAGGGGCAAGGTTGAGAAGGCCTCAGCCGGTATGGGAATTGAACCCACTCTGTTGACATCACTCCGCATCATGAGCCAGCTGTCCGGCATACCGACCTCCCAAGGGCAATTGGGAATGGGCAATTAATGATGAACCGACTGGTGACACTCGCATCCCTTGAATCATTCAATTCTTGCTTAATTTTACATACTTGGGCTTGTTTTAATCGTGCCCTATATTAACCACAATCACTTTTGTAAAGTTTATCCTGGAGTGGCCTTGCTCTGCTTTGTACAGGCCAGTAAGAGCTTCCCATTAACCTCGAGACAAACCTGAGCTGCTGAAATTTCTTCTGAGTTGAAGTTTTAATTTCAACCAAATTTATCCGACATCTGACTTAATAGCCACTAAAATAGATTTTTACAGGTGCCATTGGAAATGAATTGCCTAAGGATGAAAGGCTTCCTAGGCCATCATCAATCTTCAGTGTATCTCCTCACCTTCAAAGTCTCCATTCACTCCTGCTCTTCACCAAGTTTCTGCCTGAGATTTCCTCCCTGAGCCACTGCACTGAGTGACTTCTCACCCTGGGTGATTAGATTCTTCATTGTAAGTCTCTTTGCTCTCTGCGAAGGCACTACCGACCTGCCACCCCATAAGTGTCTCCCTCCATAGAACTCTGGCACCCATATTCGTGGCCCATCCCCTGCCCACCCTATTCCGTTACTGTGCCATCACTTGTGGCATCCTTACCCCCCCCCCCCCCCCCCCCCCAAGTCTCAATCATTGACAATTAAGGCCAGTTCTGAGAATTTCCTTCTATCTCTCACCAAATGTAATAACCGCCGGTGACCATCCCTTTAACCCTCTGGACCTACACTTACACATTCATTTGCACCACCCGAGAAACATATGGCTGCTTTTGTCACTAAAGTCAATATTGTCTGCTGAGCTGCAATCGATACACCCCAAATATGTAATTGTTAAAAATATATTTCCGATTTGCCCTCAAGACCTTGTCCAGAAAATGTGCTTCCTGCTCTCTGACCTTGCTGTGCTTTCTGGCAAAAAGGTGTGGGGCTATTTTCTGTGGGTCTATACTCTGATGTTGCCATTATCTCTGCGTCGCGCTCCAACCTTCTCTCGATTGTCAGTGGTGCAGCTTGCGACGGCCATGGGGTTGCCTGCTTTTCGCTCTGCCGTTCAGTGGCACCAAGGGCTGTAATTGGCAGAGTTCAACAGTGCAAAGATCATTTGAGCATTAATTATTGACATAATTCAGAAGCCTGACTTGTGGCAGTTTGCAGTTCCAGTTGAACTTGTTTCAGTTCTGAAATCTGATTTCCCTATAGCTCATTCTTCACACTTCAGTTATGTTGCAGTTTGCTGTTTATATCATTTCATATATCCCATCAGTGAAGTGAAAAGCCACAAGGTATTTCACATCTGCAATCTAACCAGACTTCCTGTTAACAGTGGGTTATGGCTGCTGCCATATACATGAAAATGAATATCCTGTCAAATAAACCCTTCATAGAATTGTAGGCCGTGCAGCTCAGCAGGAGGCCATTTAGCCCTTCAAGTCCTTTCCATTATTCAGTTAGATCATGGCTAATCTGTACCTTTGCTGCACTTATTCACCTTTGTTCCATGTCTCTTAACGCTATAATCCATGAGAACTCGTATCGATCCACAATTGACTGAACACAGGGCGGCACGGTAGCACAGTGATTAGCACTGTCACTTAACAGCACCACGGTCCCAGATTCGATTCCCAGCTTGGGTCACTGTCTGTATGGAGTCTGCACGTTCTCCCTGTGTCTGCGTGGGTTTCCTCCAGGTGCTCCGGTTTCCTCCCACAAGTCCCGAAAGACGTGTTGTTAGGTCATTTAGACATTCTGAATTCTCACTCTGTGTACCCGAACAAGCGCAGAAATGTGGCGACTAGGGGCTTTTCACAGTAACTTCATTGCATTGTGAATGTAAGCCTACTTGTGACTATAAAGATTATTATAATTACATTAACAGCCTTTTCGTGGTGCAAGTTCCAAGTTTCCACGTCCAAAATCATGGCATCAGTTTTCATATGTATGCTCCATCTCTCCATCATTCTCTTGATTTCCCCCCACCCCCAAACTGTTCTAAGTTATCACACTGCTTGTCCGATATCCTTTATTGGATGAGAAAAAACTTCTTGCAACTAAATATTGGGAAGACTTTGTCTTTGGTCCCCATCACAAATTCTATTTCTTAGTTACTGACTCAGTCCTTCTCTGTGGCAACTGCCTGAGAGTGAACTAGACTGTGGCATTGATGACCCACGATCGCCTTGTACCAAATATGCACATCAACACAAAGACCTCCTACTTCCACCTCCTTAACTTTGCCCAGGTTTGCGCTTGCCTGAGCTCATCGGCTGTGGAACCCCTCATACCAGCATCACCTATCTCTACATTTGACTAAATCAGTATCTTCGAGGCTGGTCTCCCACATTCTAACCGCTGCAAGCTTTAGGTCATTCAGCACTCTGCTGTCCATGTTCTACCTCACACCATCCTCACTGACCAACACTGTCCATGTTCTAACTCACACCATCCTCACTGACCAACACTGTCCATGTTCTAACTCACACCATCCTCACTGACCAACACTGTCCATGTTCTAACTCACACCATCCTCACTGACCAACACTGTCCATGTTCTAACTCACACCATCCTCACTGACCAACACTGTCCATGTTCTAACTCACACCATCCTCACTGACCAACACTGTCCATGTTCTAACTCACACCATCCTCACTGACCAACACTGTCCATGTTCTAACTCACACCATCCTCACTGACCAACACTGTCCATGTTCTAACTCACACCATCCTCACTGACCAACACTGTCCATGTTCTAACTCACACCATCCTCACTGACCAACACTGTCCATGTTCTAACTCACACCATCCTCACTGACCAACACTGTCCATGTTCTAACTCACACCATCCTCACTGACCAACACTGTCCATGTTCTAACTCACACCCTGCTCACTGACCAACACTGTCCATGTTCTAACTCACACCATCCTCACTGACCAACACTGTCCATGTTCTAACTCACACCATCCTCACTGACCAACACTGTCCATGTTCTAACTCACATCCTGCTCACTGACCAACACTGTCCATGTTCTAACTCACACCATCCTCACTGACCAACACTGTCCATGTTCTAACTCACACCCTGCTCACTGACCAACACTGTCCATGTTCTAACTCACACCATCCTCACTGACCAACACTGTCCATGTTCTAACTCACACCATCCTCACTGACCAACACTGTCCATGTTCTAACTCACATCCTGCTCACTGACCAACACTGTCCATGTTCTAACTCACACCATCCTCACTGACCAACACTGTCCATGTTCTAACTCACACCATCCTCACTGACCAACACTGTCCATGTTCTAACTCACACCATCCTCACTGACCAACACTGTCCATGTTCTAACTCACACACCATCCTCACTGACCAACACTGTCCATGTTCTAACTCACACCATCCTCACTGACCAACACTGTCCATGTTCTAACTCACATCCTGCTCACTGACCAACACTGTCCATGTTCTAACTCACACCATCCTCACTGACCAACACTGTCCATGTTCTAACTCACACCATCCTCACTGACCAACACTGTCCATGTTCTAACTCACACCATCCTCACTGACCAACACTGTCCATGTTCTAACTCACACCATCCTCACTGACCAACACTGTCCATGTTCTAACTCACACCATCCTCACTGACCAACACTGTCCATGTTCTAACTCGCACCATCCTCACTGACCAACACTGTCCATGTTCTAACTCACACCCTGCTCACTGACCAACACTGTCCATGTTCTAACTCACACCATCCTCACTGACCAACACTGTCCATGTTCTAACTCACACCATCCTCACTGACCAACACTGTCCATGTTCTAACTCACACCATCCTCACTGACCAACACTGTCCATGTTCTAACTCACACCCTCCTCACTGACCAACACTGTCCATGTTCTAACTCACACCATCCTCACTGACCAACACTGTCCATGTTCTAACTCACACCATCCTCACTGACCAACACTGTCCATGTTCTAACTCACACCATCCTCACTGACCAACACTGTCCATGTTCTAACTCACACCCTGCTCACTGACCAACACTGTCCATGTTCTAACTCACATCCTGCTCACTGACCAACACTGTCCATGTTCTAACTCACACCATCCTCACTGACCAACACTGTCCATGTTCTAACTCACACCCTGCTCACTGACCAACACTGTCCATGTTCTAACTCACACCCTGCTCACTGACCAACACTGTCCATGTTCTAACTCACACCATCCTCACTGACCAACACTGTCCATGTTCTAACTCACACCATCCTCACTGACCAACACTGTCCATGTTCTAACTCACACCATCCTCACTGACCAACACTGTCCATGTTCTAACTCACACCCTGCTCACTGACCAACACTGTCCATGTTCTAACTCACACCATCCTCACTGACCAACACTGTCCATGTTCTAACTCACATCCTGCTCACTGACCAACACTGTCCATGTTCTAACTCACACCATCCTCACTGACCAACACTGTCCATGTTCTAACTCACACCATCCTCACTGACCAACACTGTCCATGTTCTAACTCACACCATCCTCACTGACCAACACTGTCCATGTTCTAACTCACACCATCCTCACTGACCAACACTGTCCATGTTCTAACTCACACCATCCTCACTGACCAACACTGTCCATGTTCTAACTCACATCCTGCTCACTGACCAACACTGTCCATGTTCTAACTCACACCATCCTCACTGACCAACACTGTCCATGTTCTAACTCACATCCTGCTCACTGACCAACACTGTCCATGTTCTAACTCACACCATCCTCACTGACCAACACTGTCCATGTTCTAACTCACACCATCCTCACTGACCAACACTGTCCATGTTCTAACTCACATCCTGCTCACTGACCAACACTGTCCATGTTCTAACTCACACCATCCTCACTGACCAACACTGTCCATGTTCTAACTCACACCATCCTCACTGACCAACACTGTCCATGTTCTAACTCACACCCTGCTCACTGACCAACACTGTCCATGTTCTAACTCACACCATCCTCACTGACCAACACTGTCCATGTTCTAACTCACACCATCCTCACTGACCAACACTGTCCATGTTCTAACTCACATCCTGCTCACTGACCAACACTGTCCATGTTCTAACTCACACCATCCTCACTGACCAACACTGTCCATGTTCTAACTCACACCCTGCTCACTGACCAACACTGTCCATGTTCTAACTCACACCATCCTCACTGACCAACACTGTCCATGTTCTAACTCACACCCTGCTCACTGACCAACACTGTCCATGTTCTAACTCACACCATCCTCACTGACCAACACTGTCCATGTTCTAACTCACACCCTGCTCACTGACCAACACTGTCCATGTTCTAACTCACACCATCCTCACTGACCAACACTGTCCATGTTCTAACTCACATCCTGCTCACTGACCAACACTGTCCATGTTCTAACTCACACCATCCTCACTGACCAACACTGTCCATGTTCTAACTCACACCATCCTCACTGACCAACACTATCCATGTTCTAACTCACACACCATCCTCACTGACCAACACTGCCCATGTTCTAACTCACACCATCCTCACTGACCAACACTGTCCATGTTCTAACTCACACCATCCTCACTGACCAACACTGTCCATGTTCTAACTCACACCATCCTCACTGACCAACACTGTCCATGTTCTAACTCACATCCTGCTCACTGACCAACACTGTCCATGTTCTAACTCACACCATCCTCACTGACCAACACTGTCCATGTTCTAACTCACACCCTGCTCACTGACCAACACTGTCCATGTTCTAACTCACACCATCCTCACTTACCAACACTGTCCATGTTCTAACTCACACCATCCTCACTGACCAACACTGTCCATGTTCTAACTCACACCATCCTCACTGACCAACACTGTCCATGTTCTAACTCACACCCTGCTCACTGACCAACACTGTCCATGTTCTAACTCACACCATCCTCACTGACCAACACTGTCCATGTTCTAACTCACACCCTGCTCACTGACCAACACTGTCCATGTTCTAACTCACACCATCCTCACTGACCAACACTGTCCATGTTCTAACTCACACCATCCTCACTGACCAACACTGTCCATGTTCTAACTCACACCATCCTCACTGACCAACACTGTCCATGTTCTAACTCACACCCTGCTCACTGACCAACACTGTCCATGTTCTAACTCACACCATCCTCACTGACCAACACTGTCCATGTTCTAACTCACATCCTGCTCACTGACCAACACTGTCCATGTTCTAACTCACACCATCCTCACTGACCAACACTGTCCATGTTCTAACTCACACCATCCTCACTGACCAACACTGTCCATGTTCTAACTCACACCATCCTCACTGACCAACACTGTCCATGTTCTAACTCACATCCTGCTCACTGACCAACACTGTCCATGTTCTAACTCACACCATCCTCACTGACCAACACTGTCCATGTTCTAACTCACACCCTGCTCACTGACCAACACTGTCCATGTTCTAACTCACACCATCCTCACTGACCAACACTGTCCATGTTCTAACTCACACCATCCTCACTGACCAACACTGTCCATGTTCTAACTCACACCATCCTCACTGACCAACACTGTCCATGTTCTAACTCACACCCTGCTCACTGACCAACACTGTCCATGTTCTAACTCACACCATCCTCACTGACCAACACTGTCCATGTTCTAACTCACACCATCCTCACTGACCAACACTGTCCATGTTCTAACTCACACCATCCTCACTGACCAACACTGTCCATGTTCTAACTCACACCCTGCTCACTGACCAACACTGTCCATGTTCTAACTCACACCATCCTCACTGACCAACACTGTCCATGTTCTAACTCACACCATCCTCACTGACCAACACTGTCCATGTTCTAACTCACACCATCCTCACTGACCAACACTGTCCATGTTCTAACTCACACCATCATCACTGACCAACACTGTCCATGTTCTAACTCACACTATCCTCACTGACCAACACTGTCCATGTTCTAATTCACACCATCCTCACTGACCAACACTGTCCATGTTCTAACTCACACCATCCTCACTGACCAACACTGTCCATGTTCTAACTCACACCCTGCTCACTGACCAACACTGTCCATGTTCTAACTCACACCATCCTCACTGACCAACACTGTCCATGTTCTAACTCACACCCTCCTCACTGACCAACACTGTCCATGTTCTAACTCACACCATCCTCACTGACCAACACTATCCATGTTCTAACTCACACACCATCCTCACTGACCAACACTGTCCATGTTCTAACTCACACCATCCTCACTGACCAACACTGTCCATGTTCTAACTCACACCATCCTCACTGACCAACACTGTCCATGTTCTAACTCACACCATCCTCACTGACCAACACTGTCCATGTTCTAACTCACACCCTCCTCACTGACCAACACTGTCCATGTTCTAACTCACACCATCCTCACTGACCAACACTATCCATGTTCTAACTCACACACCATCCTCACTGACCAACACTGTCCATGTTCTAACTCACACCATCCTCACTGACCAACACTGTCCATGTTCTAACTCACACCATCCTCACTGACCAACACTGTCCATTTTCTAACTCACACCATCCTCACTGACCAACACTGTCCATGTTCTAACTCACACCATCCTCACTGACCAACACTGTCCATGTTCTAACTCACACACCATCCTCACTGACCAACACTCTCCATGTTCTAACTCACACCCTGCTCACGGACCAACACTGTCCATGTTCTAACTCGGGAGCTTACACACTGAAGTATATTAGCTAGCCCTGTGCCTCATTATTTTGTCTTAGAAGTATGAAGAGGAAGTTGGTGACCAGCAACTTTTTAACAGATAACAGAAAATGGTGTCGCTAAAAACTTACAGCAGCTGAAAGACTTTGATAAAGCAACCACTTTGTACTGAAAGATAAAACCAATTGGCTCACTCTCCAGAAAATTAACTTATATTGACGGTGCTGTTTTATTATCGGGCCTGGCTTTGTATTCCCGGATGTGTACTCTTTTCATATGACAAAGAAATCGAGTAATGACAGAGGAATGAGAACACAATGTATTTTGATATGAAGGAGCCTCCTTCTCTTTATTTGGTTAAAAATTGGTTGACAGGCTTCACCAATAGTTACATTCTTGTGCGCCTGGAGGTAGAGCAATCGTGGAAGGGTGCAGTATGAAGAGGCGTTGAAATAGAATATAAATCCAGGAATAATAGAACTGCCTTGACCTTGAGGGAAGCTGGGCTGCTCATGAGCAAGTCAGAAACACCAGCCATTTAACAAAGTTGCATTGAAATGGCTCCTGTTTTGAAATAATGAATTTTCACAAAAGAATTCTGGAATATGATCCAAAACTGCTGGCTTTTTGTTTTTAAAGGAATCCTGCAATTTCCTGAAAGAAAAAAAATTAAGTTAATTTATTTCACATAAATAATCAATCGTAGACATTTGTAGAGTATGTTGTATATTAATGGTATATTTGGTATATTGTACATCCATGAGACTGGTATGCCAGCATCAGGAGAAAATTAACAAGTTGGTTAGAAATTCCTGTTCTCTCACATTAAAAATGGAACGTCATTTGCTCAGTTAACAGAAGCCTGCAACACTGACCTTTAAATTAAGTTACTGAACTCAGGGAGCCCAGCAAATCATACCCATATGTTTAGGGCATGCCCAGCGCTGGAGGAATTTTGGAAGGGCATAGTGAGGACGGTATCGAGGGTGGTAGGATCCAGGGTCAAACAGGGCTGGGGGTTCGCAATATTTGGGGTTGCAGAGGAGCCGGGAGTGCAGGAGGCGAAAGAGGCCGGTATTCTGGCCTGTGCGTCTCTGGTAGCCCGGCGGAGGATTCTTCTTCAGTGGAAGGATGCGAGGCCCCCAAGCATGGAGCCTGGATCAACGACATGGCGGGGTTTATTAAATTGGAAAAAGTGAAATTTGCTTTGAGGGGGTCGGTGCAAGGGTTTTTCAGGTGGTGGCAACCGTTCCTAGACTTCCTGGCAGAACGGTAGACAATGGTCAGCAGCAGCAGCAGCAGCAACCGGGGGGGGGGGGGAGTTCCTCTTAACTTTTGCTGTTCAATACTGGGGGATCTGAGGGGAGTCTACATATTTGCTATGTTTGCTTTGTGTTTTGACGGGTGTTAATTTATTATTTATGTACAGGAGGTGGGGGGTACTGAGGTGTTTTGTTCTGTTTTGTAATTAATTCTATGGGGTTCTTTTTCCATTTTGTTGTTATTTTGTGAAAATTTTAATAAAATAAAAAAATAAAAATTAAGTTACTGAAGGGGGGGTGGGGGGGATCTGGATCTATCCAGATATGGATCAGTGAGAGCCGTTGTTTATAATTCATTTGTAGACCTTCAGTGCAACTGTCCATTCTTCAGCCCTTTGCCTCTCCCACAAGTGCTTTTTTTTCTAAATGGAGTCGGCTTTCTCACACACGCTGATGACATTCAACCACTCGAGCCCTCTCCTTGTTGCCATCGCACTTTGATCAAAAAGTGGTGCCCGGCTAGCTGGGCCACATTCAGCTTCTGGGCATGTATGAGCTTCCCTCAATTTGGAATTGATTTAACCAAGGCCACACTGTTGTGTTTCTGCCAAAGAACCCAAACCTTCACCCCCAGTGATGTCTCCCTCGTCGCTCAACTTCGATTGATCCAGTTGGTGCACAAGTGTGGCCTTGAATTAGATCCTGAGTTCAGTTTCTGACTGTACCAATTGCCACCAAAACCACATGTTTTCGTCTCTGCAGATGAGCCAACTTTGTCCTTCAAAATCCCCCACCTGCTATTAAAATACCTCCACTGTTACCACCTCTGAGCTCAATTACTCAAACGCTACAGGGCGAACCTCTTCACAAAAAATATAAGAAATAGGAGCAGGAGTAGGCCATTCAGCCCTTCGGGCTTGCTCCACCAAACAAATATGTCATGGCTGACCTGATGTCTTAACTCTTAAGGTTTACGAGGACTTTTCTGCCTGTCCTTGTAAACCCTCGACTCCCTTGTCAATCAAAAATCTGTCCAACAGTCTTAAATATGTTCATTGACTTGGCCTCCAACTCTCTCCGGGGAAGAGAATTCCAAAGACTTCATGACCCCATGAGAAGAAATTTCTACTTATTGTTTGCCTTAAAAGTAAAACAGTGCCCCTTAGTTCTAGATTCCAACCCCAGCCCGTCAACCCCACAAGGAAAAACTTTGGTTCTCCCCACAAAAGTCTGCAACTCGTTCAAAACTGCACTGTCACTGAACCTCCTAGGGGGATTCATTACATTCAGTCTGCAAAAAGCAACTTGCGTTTGTATAGCACGTATGACATAGGAAAACATTACAAAGTGCTTCAGAGAAAGAAATGGGACAAAAATTGACACTGAGGCAAAGAATTCTACTCCTGTCAATTTGATCATATATTGCACTCTTAAAACCGTGAGCTGTCCAATAATTTTGACTTCAATGTAAATAAGAACGTGGGAGCTCAATACTAAGAATGAAAATGACCAGGTAATTTTAATTACCTCATGTTGAACTAAGAGTCGCTGTAAGAGCAAGTTGCCCATGACTCATTGGAAACCTGCCTACAGACCTGACTGCAATTTGTTTTGAGATAACCTGCGACTGGGAGGAACAAGCTTTATAATGTGGCGAAAAATAATTAATTCCCAACTGGCAAAAGAAGACTGTTTTCATAGAAGTGTCCCTTTGTTTAAGAAAATATATTATGCTGAGAGCAATTTGCACCTATCATCATCCTTCAATGCAGAAGCCACTTAAATGTTAGTTTCTCTCCGTCTGGATGTAATATTCCTTTCTAATTCTGAGGTTGCAATTATGTTTTACAGACTTTCACAGCCTGGTGTAATTCTCATCTCCGCAAGGCAGGCACACAGATTGAGAGCATCGAAGAGGATTTTCGAGATGGCCTCAAGCTCATGCTTCTCCTTGAGGTTATTTCTGGTAGGTTAATCTACTGTTCATTGTTTGGTGCCTGTGTTCACACCCATGTAAATATCCACATGAACGACGATCAGGATGTACATCCTACACTATACTAAACCCTGCCCAAGAAGCCTGAATATAGGAAATAGGAACAGGAGTAGGCCATTCAGCCCTTCGAGCCCACTCTGCCATTCAATGGGATCTTGGTTGATCTACTTCAACACCGTTTCGCTGCACCATCCCCGTATCCCTTGATTTTCCGAATATGTAGCAATCTATCAATCTCAGTTATAGACATACTTTTAAAAAAGAAATTCCAATTAAGGGGCAATTCAGCATGGCCAATTCATCTACCAGGCACACCTTTGGGTTGTGGGGGTGAGACCCACGCAGGCACGGGGAGAATGTGCAACACTACACGGACAGTGACCCTGGGCCGGAATCGAACCTGGGCCCTCAGCGTGTGTGAGGCAGCAGTGCTAACCACTGCGCCACCGTGCCGCCCCAGTTCTGGACATACTTAATGACTGAGCTTCCATGCCCTCTGAGGCAGAGAACTACAAAGATTCATCGCCCTCTGAGTGAGGAAATTCCTCCTCGTCTCCGCCTTTTGTGTACTGACAGTGAAGGATGTGCAGCATATTTTCCATGTCTTCGAGTCGCTTAGGGTACTTCTAAAATTCTTGCTGCTCTGAGGAATCACGTGTTGGTGCCTTCTTGTCAAAGGAGAATAAGTGGCCTTTGCCATCACTTGACAAAACGTGAAGTGCTTTTGTTGTTATCTGTTGGCCAATCAGTACAAGTGTTCTAACTTCTAACCTGAATATCCTGTACTATAATCCCCACCATCACCCGTGTGCTGGCATCCTGGAATAATGAGAGCTTCCTCGCTGCAGCTCCGTTGCCTTTGTTCTGCAGCTAGTGGTTGGCATGCAGCACTTTGGCGAGATGTTGTTTAAAAGTGGGAGCAGCTGCTTGTGGGCTTTGGGGAGTCAGTGTTTTTCACTCGTGTTACTCCAAGTATGATGAACATTCTCCGAGAGGGCATCAGTTGCCATGCAAGAAACATCAAGAGAAAAAGTCATTTTGAGACCTGAGTAGAGATTAATGAATTACAAGTTAAATTCCAGATGATATAATGGCAGCCATCAGTGTAACCATAGCACTTGAACTGTGCTGTTGGGATTGATTTGCCTTGGGGAAGAATAAGGCTGATGGGATGGAGTTGAATCATTTTAATGAAATCTGATGGAGCGGTATTTCATTATCATAATATCTTATTTATAACGCAGCTCAAAGTGGTGCACAGAGCGCACCTGACCAGAACCCGAATGAGCAGGTTCTTCCCGGAGTTGGAGGACAAATGTGAGCGGTGCCAGAGGGGCCCCACCCACATGTTTTGGGCTTGCCCCAAGCTTGCTGGGTTCTGGACAGCTTTATAGATACATAGAACAGTACAGCACAGAACAGGCCCTTCGGCCCTCAATGTTGTGCCGAGCCATGATCACCCTACTCAAACCCACATATCCACCCTATACCCGTAACCCAACAACCCCCCCCTTAACCTTACTTTTATTAGGACACTACGGGCAATTTAGCATGGCCAATCCACCTAACCCGCACATCTTTGGACTGTAGGAGGAAACCGGAGCACCCGGAGGAAACCCACGCACACAGGGGGAGGACGTGCAGACTCCACACAGACAGTGACCCAGCCGGGAATCGAACCTGGGACCCTGGAGCTGTGAAGCATTTATGCTAACCACCATGCTACCCTGCTGCCCCTAAGCTTTTGCTTTCTCTGAGGCAATGCCAAAGGTTGTGAGGGTGAGGGTGAATCCATGCCCAATAGTGGCAATCTTTGGGGTATCGGAGCAGCCAGAGTTCCACATGGGGAAGGGGGGCCAACGCCCTTGCTTTCACTTTGCTAATCGCACGCCGGAGAATCCTGCTCGGCTGGCGACCGGCAGCACCACCCACAGCTGCAGACTGGCTCGCTGACCTCTCGGAATTTCTCCATCTGGAGAAGATTAAGTACGCCACCCGAGGGCCAGAGGAAGGCTTCCTCGACACTTGGGGACAGTTTGTCGGTCTGTTCCAAAATCTGTTCAAGGCCAGCAACGAGGAGTAACCTAATAAGAATTTTTAAAAAGAACATCAAAAAACTGCGCAACTCAGGGTGGGGGGAGGCGGAAGGAAGGTGGGGAAACATTTTCCCATCTGTCCGGAAGATAAAAGAAAAGCGCAGCCGAAGCCGGGGGGGGGGGGGGGGGGGGGGGGGTCACAACGGGGTAGGTGGAGGAACCATAGACCCATCCAGAGGGCAACAAAATGCACATAGGGTCAGTTAAATGAAGGACACCTAAACCTCTCTGTATAATAAAGGAAATTAGTGCGGGCAAGAAAAATGGAAATTAGCACGGGTGAGAAAAATGTGATGTGTACATATACAACTGTTTATAAATATGGGAAATGCCAATAAAAAGATTTAAAAAGAAAAATAAATAATATCTTATTTAATTTCCATGAACAGGTGAACGCCTGGCCAAACCAGAAAGAGGGAAGATGCGTGTGCATAAAATATCGAATGTCAACAAAGCCTTGGATTTTATTGCCAGCAAGGGGGTTAAACTTGTTTCCATTGGAGCAGAAGGTAGGAATGTGACGAATAGAACAGCCTATCTTGATCTGTAGCCGAGTCGGAGATTTCTATTGCTCTATCCAGCTACACAGGGGCCATTGCTCCAAGTGCTGTGAAGTGATTACTGCCCAGGATAAAACTCCTATCATCCCAGGCAGGGGAGTGAGCATGTGTCATAATCCTATCACTACCTCTAAAGTGGAAATATTCTCCATTACTCCAGCACTGCTGTACTTCAGTTCAGCTAACAACAGGTTTTGAAGGAAGACTGGCATTTGTTCAGCTTGCTATCCATGGGGACTGGAATAGTTTTACCAGCTCACTTCAATCACACCACCCAAATCTGACCCGACTCCTAGCAGCAGAAGTTAGACCCATGAGCACCGACAGTAAGCTGAGTAACGGAGCCAGCTGCATTTAGACACCATCTAATAATTCCAGTGACACAGACATATGTAACACTCTCACATTCCCTCTCTCTGGTGTGCCATCTCTCATAATTGTATCCGGGTATAGGGGAGACAGTAGTGTAGAGCTAATGTCGCTGGACTAATAATCAAGAGGCCCAGGCTAATGCTTTGGGGGGGGGGGCACAGGTTCAAATCCCACGACGGTGGGATAAAATCCCACCTGGTTCACTAGTGTTCTTTAGGGAAGGAAATCTGCCATCCTTACCTGGTCTGGCCTACATCTAACTCCAGGTCATCAGCAATGTGACTCTTAGCTGCCCTCTGAAATGGTCCCAAGAATGCAACAAACGCTGGCCTTACCAGAGATGCCCACATCCCACGAAGGAATAAATACAATGTGAATCATATGAACCATTTTGCCTGTATAATGCGTAAAGGATAATTCTGTGTGGACTTTACCATGTATTCTGCAGAACCGTTTGTGTCATGATTATAATGCTTATTTGCCTAGATGGAGAGAGGGGTTGGATTTTACCTGCTGTTGGGATGTTGTTGACACCTCTCATTGTCTGGCTGGATGTCAGGCAAGAACTGTTTGTACTTTAGTCTGGTTCCTGAAAAGCATCTGTTAGTTTGGATCTGGTCAACCCTGGGTTTTAGATTTTGATCGATTTCTCCGACAATGGGTGCTTTCCACTGGCATATTTCTTGCTTTCTGCATTATTTATAACATCGTAACCGTGTAATTAAACAATAGGAAAAATTGATTCGTTGAAGTCTGTCATTCTATAATTCCTGGTAACACTTCAACATATTTGTTGAAAATAATAACTGCTGAAGCTGTGGAATTGTGTGGAGCTGTGTCCACCCCATTTCACTGATGGTGATTTGACTGGTACTGTTGCTACCTCACTTATACCTGGCTGTCCCATAGCGGTCATGCTGTTCAAATTATAGGCGTGTTGTTGTCTCCCAATGCATGGGTCCCTCACAGTCCATGGCACAATTATATATGGTGCAGACCGACTGATCCATGTTCCTTCAAAAGTGGGGAGTCCCATTTTACTCCTGTGTCTCCCAGTCTGATACCAGTACAGACCTGCGCAATGAACATGTCAAATTACTTCAGAAGGGCAACCTGCTCAAAGCATGGGGCTAAGCAGCATGATGACGTTCACAGGGTGGATGTCGAGAGGATGATTCCTCCATGCAGTAGATAACGGGGAGCCGATGGATGTGGTATATCTGGATTTCCAGAAAGCCTTTGACAAGGTGCCACACAAAAGGTTGCTGCATAAGATAAAGATGCATGGCATTAAGGGTAAAGTAGTAGCATGGATAGAGGATTGGTTAATTAATAGAAAGCAAAGAGTTGGGATAAATGGGTGTTTCTCTGGTTGGCAATCAGTAGCTAGTGGTGTCCCTCAGGGATCCGTGTTGGGCCCACAATTGTTCACAATTTACATAGATGATTTGGAGTTGGGGACCAAGGGCAATGTGTCCAAGTTTGCAGATGACACTAAGATGAGTGGTAAAGCGAAAAGTGCAGAGGATACTGGAAGTCTGCAGAGGGATTTGGATAGGTTAAGTGAATGGGCTCGGGTCTGGCAGATGGAATACAATGTTGACAAATGTGAGGTTATCCATTTTGGTAGGAATAACAGCAAACGGGATTATTATTTAAACGATAAAATATTAAAGCATGCCGCTGTTCAGAGAGACTTGGGTGTGCTAGTGCATGAGTCACAGAAGGTTGGTTTACAAGTGCAACAGGTGATTAAGAAGGCAAATGGAATTTTGTCCTTCATTGCTAGAGGGATGGAGTTTAAGACTAGGGAGGTTATGTTGCAATTGTATAAGGTGTTAGTGCGGCCACACCTGGAGTATTGTGTTCAGTTTTGGTCTCCTTACTTGAGAAAGGACGTACTGGCGCTGGAGGGTGTGCAGAGGAGATTCACTAGGTTAATCCCAGAGCTGAAGGGGTTGGATTATGAGGAGAGGTTGAGTAGACTGGGACTGTACTCGTTGGAATTTAGAAGGATGAGGGGGGATCTTATAGAAACATTTAAAATTATGAAGGGAATAGATAGGATAGATGCGGGCAGGTTGTTTCCACTGGCGGGTGACAGCAGAACTAGGGGGCATAGCCTCAAAATAAGGGGAAGTAGATTTAGGACTGAGTTTAGGAGGAACTTCGTCACCCAAAGGGTTGTGAATCTATGGAATTCCTTGCCCAGTGAAGCAGTTGAGGCTCCTTCATTACATGTTTTTAATGAAAAGATAGATAGTATTTGAAGAATAAAGGGATTAAGGGTTAAGGTGTTCGGGCCGGAAAGTGGAGCTGAGTCCACAAAAGATCAGCCATGATCTAATTGAATGGCGGAGCAGGCTCGAGGGGCCAGATGGCCTACTCCTGCTCCTAGTTCTTATGTTCTTATGTTCTTATGCACGATGGCACAGTGGTTAGCACCATTGCCTCGCCACAAGAGACCCAAGTTTTGTCCCTGCCTTGGGTGACTGTGTGGAGTTTGCACATTCTCCCCATGTCTGTGTGGGTTTCCTCTGGGTGCTCCGGTTTCCTTGCCCAATCCAAAGATGTGCACGTCAGGTGCATTGACAATGATAAAATTGTCCTTTAGTGTCCATGGGTGTGCAGATTAGGTGGAGTTACGGGGTGGAACGGTGGAGGGCGGAGCGGTGGATGGGGCCCTTTTTCAGAGGGTCAGTGCAGACACAATGGGCTGAATGACTTCCTTCTGCACTGTAAGAATTCTTTGGTTCTAGGTTCTAAATTTGTGCTCCAAAAGTCAAGAGTCTTTGGAATCGTCTTCCTCAATAGGCGATGGAAGCAAAGTCTTTGAAAGTTTATTAAGCGGAGGTAGGTAGCCTCTCAATAAGCAAGGGGGTGAAAGGTTATCGACAGGGTTAGGTTGTAAGTGTGGAGCTGAGGTTACAACCAGAGCAATCATGACCTTGTGAAATGGTGGAGCAGGCTCGAAGAGCTGAATGGACTACTCCAGATCCTCATTCGTATGTATATCTGGATGATGCTCTGGGCTGGGCTGAAAAAAAATCATCCAATTAGTTGTCATTTCTGACCTCAGGTCATTGAAGTATAGTCACCATTGTAGGAAATGCAGCAGTGTGTGCACAGCAAGCTCCCACAAACACCAATGAGATAGTGACCAGGTAATCTATATTTGTTAACGGCGGTAGTTCAAAGAAATATATTGGCCAGAGCTCTGGGGTTATTTCCACAGTTACATTTTGAATAGTGCCATGGGATCTTTTGTATCCATCTGTAAAGACTGACTGCCTTGGTTTAATGTTTCATCTGACAGTGCAGCACTCCCTCAGTACTGCACGTGACATGTCAGCCTAAATTATGGGCTCAAGCCTCTGGAGTGGGTCTTGGGAGCATTGGAGCCAATCGAGCTACCATTCATTTAGATAATTTAGATTTAGGCCATATTGTTTTCACCCATTTTAGACCGCAGTGGAGGCAGGCAGCCAAGACATCCTGCCTACACTTCCAATGTCTGTGGGCTTTGTGAGGGCAGTGGGGCTGGGGGAGGGTGAGCCTCTGAGCTGGCCCATGCTCCTAACAGGCCAGTTAATATTGTTAAGGATATGCAAACTGTCTGGATTCTCCTGGGAGCAGCCGTCTATTTGCAACTCTCTGCCTCAGACCAGATAAAGACTGGCAAAGGACCATGGTGGGGTTTGGTCATGGAGGCCGGAGAAGTTTACTTTGAAGTTAAAATTGTGGGAAGTCCAACACAGGTCAGGGAGTAGTCCAAATTCACATGTTTGCCAGTTTAGCAAGTATTCAATCTCCTAGCATCACCTGGTCATCAGATCAGTGGGTTAAGCTGTTTAGATTCTACCTGAACACTAGTATGACTGCGGCTGGAAATAGCTGCTGCACCCCCTCCCCCCTCAAGTGGAGGCCATTGGAGATAATGAGCAGCCTGCACGGAAAGGGCAGAACATCAGGGATCAGGAAGCCAGAGGAGAGGAACCGGGGACACAAAAGCAAAGGAGATATTTCCTTGAGCACAGGATCAAAGGATGGAAGTGAAACCAGCTGGACATGACTGAAAGCCAGTGTTGGAAGAGACTGTGGCTCTCTAGGTATTTGATCACAGATGTCCATACTCTTGTCAGAGCATACCACTAGCAACCATACCATCTCACAAGTGGCTACACACTAGTGCCGTCACCCAGGTGACAGATGGCCTCTTCACCAAGATTAGCAACACATCAGACTTGCAACTGATGTCCATCACTAGGCGACTAGGGGCTTTTCACAGTAACTTCATTTGAAGCGATTTTCATTTCATCACTAGCTAAAAAGGCACTGGGTCGGGTGTCTGAAGCAGTTGAATTATGCCCTGCAATACCCTCCAGCAAGGGTCTGAATCATTGTGGTGGTCTGCTGCACTCTCCATAACATGGCCCTTGAGAGAGCTCTGGACCTTGTGAATGGTGAATCCTGACAGGGACACTCATTGGGAGAGGAGCATGAGGTAAAAGAGAGAGATTGGAGGTGGAGGGAGATGAAGGCTGAACAGCCAGGCAGACACAGGGAGAGTGTGCAGATTCAGCACAGATAGTGACCCAAATCTGGGTCCCTGGCGCTATAAAGCAACAGTGCTAACCACTGTGCTCCATGCCACCCATGTGCACAAGCACACACGCATACGTGCACGTGCGGGCACACACACATAGCTGTATTTATTATTAAGAACCAAGTTACGCCCTGTGAGACAACTACTGAACTTGATCCAAGATAGTTCCCCTCTCCTTAAGCTGCCCTTAGAAACATTTGGTCTCCATTATTGAATCCTGGCAGCAGCATGCCCGAGTGATTTGGACAAGGGGGAGGGAGTAATGTATGATCCACTCAATAGTGTAGCGTATTGAGGTTTCCGCGTAACACATGGTAGCACCGTCCTGTTTGCCTGCTCAAACAGGAAACCTGGGTTACTGGTAAGAAGGGCTTCTCGTCTTCCCTCTCTCAGGACAACACTCCCTGTCATCTATCCCCTTTCATTTACTCTGTGATTAAATGTGACTTTTACTTTGCAGAGCTGTTGCCATGGAGCAGGTGGTTCCTGCATGAACATCAGTGCTGTGTGGATCTAATTTATTTTCAACACGTTCCGTGTTACAAGTCTCTAGGCACATTGTGCTTTGCAGTAGCTGCTGACCTCTTATTCCTTGAGCAGCTATTTAAATGTATTAGTTGGAGAATACACACTCGGGCCAGGTGGCGCAGTTGGAGCAGTTCATCCAATCCCCTCCAGATGTGTCCTGTTAATCTCACTGTTGGGATTTCTGCTATTTCACTTGAGTATATTTTAGCAGATTGATGCAAAAAAAAAAAAAAATGGTTTTTGGACATGCGGATGAAAACCTACTGAGCCTAAAGAGTGGGCCCAGATGGGGTGCTCTTTCGGAGGGTTGGTGCAGATTCCATGGGCCAAATGGCCTCCTTCAGTACTGTCGGGGTTCTATGGATAAAGCAAAATGTTGATTCATCCATTGTTTTTTTTGTTACTTGCTAGAATCTGCTTTTGTCATATGGCTACTCTGGCCAGAATTAGCCCCACCCCTCACTCCCCCAGTAGGTACTGAGGTGCTTTGGGTTGGGGGGGGGGGGGGGGGGGGGGGGGGGGACGGAAGTGTGAAGTTGCATGGGTGGGATTCGCTTCAGGATCCCACCTGCCCGATCTGGTCACAGATTTTTGTCGTGGCAGGCAGGGCTTTGGAGGGCAAGCTCGCCCTTGCCCCAATTAATGGCTACTTCAGGGCCTTTTCCCACCCAGCCTGAGTTGGCAGTTGGATAATTGATCAGGGTGTGGGGGGGAGCACCTGAAATCTAACAAAGTTTGATTTTGGGCAGATGGGTGGCTCCATCAGTGTGGTGTTCTTTGTCTTGCTTATTTCAGGATGGTTAGCGTAGTGTTCACAAAGACGACAAAATAGCTTTAACTTAAAGAAAGCTATAAATTTATTAACATTACTAACTTGGATACAACGCATACTCCTAAAGAATACACAGTTCATTAATAACATTTAAACTACTCATCTACAGCTAATCTCAATACTGATATAAACTATGATCTGCTCTCACTTACACTATCTGTACTTCTGACTCTCTATAGGTAACTCCTGCATACACACTCCCCAAATGCTTATATAGTTGTAACTGTAGCTCCCTCTAGTGGCTACACTCGACACTTCATTAATCTTTGCAGTTCTTACCGTTATGGTAATACCACAATCAGCAGCCCCCTCCTGACTGAGGGCTAACTCCTCTTAGGGCTTGGTCCCCTCCGGACTTCATTCTCCCCATATGACCGATCTCCTGAGACCCCAATCACTCCTTTGTGACTCCCCAAGCCTTTCACACACACACATATGGGCAGCGAGCTGCAATACCTGTTTCAGCCAGTGCAGTGCTGTTCCTGGAATGAATGGAGAACCACCAGCCAATCAGATTGGCCAGCGGCTTCTCTTTGATGGCTTCAAAACTCCCTCCTTTTTAAAGACACTGATCCACTTTCTTTTCTTAGTCAGTCCCTTGGCATGGTTACACGATGGTTAAGTCTGCGGCCTCAGCATCGGAGGCCTGGGTTCGATTCCAGCCTTGTGTGACTGTGTGGAGTTTGCACGTTATCTGCGCGGGTTTCCTCCGGGTGCTCCTCAGGAAGGAGCTGCGCTCCGAAAGCTGGTGTTTGAAACAAACCTGTTGGACATTAACCTGGCGTTGTAAGACTTCTTACTGTGCTCACCCCAGTCCAACGCCGGCATCTCCACATCAAAGATATGCAGGTTAGGTGCATTGGCCATGATAAATTGCCCTTAGTGTCCAAAAGGTTAGGTGGGGTTGATGGGTTACGGGGATTGGGTGGTGGGATGGGCTTAAATGGGGTGCTCTTTCCAAGGGTTAGTGCAGACTCGATGGTCCGAATGGCCTCCTTCTGCACTGTAAATTCTATGATATGATCGCTATAATAAGAGTTGCCATACCAGGCTGTATTGCATCCAGATAGGATGCTTTCTATGGTGCATCTGTAAAAATTGGTAAGAGTCAATGTGGACATGCTGATTTTCCTTAGTTTCCTGAGGAAGTAAAGGTGCTGTTGTGCTTTCTTGGTCATAGCGTCAACATGCATGGACCAGGACAGTTTGTTAGTGATGTGTGCACCTAGGAATTTGAAGCTGTTAACCATCTCCACCTCAACCCCATTGGCGCTGACAGGGGTATGTACAAGACTTTGCTCCCTGAAGTCAGCTCTTTAGTTTTGCTGGCATTGAGGGATAGATTATTGTCGTTGCACCACTCCACTAGGTTCTCTATCTCCCTCCTGTACCCTGACTCATCGTTCTTTGAGATCCAATCCAGTACGGTTGTGTCGTCAGCAAACTTGTAGATGGAGTTGGAGCCAAATGTTGCCACGTAGTCGTGTGTATGTAGGGAGTATAGTAGGGGACTAAGTATGCAGCCTTGCGGGGCCCCAGTATTGAGGACTATCGTGGAGGAGGTGCTGTTCCTGATTGTGGTCAATGGGTCACAAAGTCAAGGATTCGGTTGCAGAGTGAGGAGCCGTCCTAGGTTTTGGAGTTTTCATATGAGCTTGGCTGGAATTATGGTGTTGATGGCGGCGCTGGAGTCAATAAATCGGAGTCTGTGGTAGGAGTCCTTGTTGTCGAGATGCTCCAGGGATGAGTGTAGGATCAGGGAGGTGGCTCCAGGGAGGAGTGTAGGGCCAGGGAGATGGCATCTGCTGTGGACCGGTTGTGGTGGTGTGCGAATTGCAGTGGATCTAGCCATTTTGGGAGTATGGAGGTGATGCGCTTTATGACCAACCTCTCGAAGCACTTCATTACGATCGATGCCAAGGCTACCGGACAATAGTCATTGAGGCGCGTTGCCTGGTTCTTCTTTGGCACCGGTATGGTGGTGGTCTTCTTGAAGAAGCTGGGCACCTTCTTCAAGAAGACCACCTTGGTTCGGAGTAGGGTGAGGATGTCCGCGAACGCATCTGCCAGCTGGTCCATGCAGGATCTGAGTGCACAACCAGGGGCCCCGTCAGGACCCGTCGCCTTCTGAGGGTTCACTTTCAGGAAAGCCAATTTGACTTTGGAAGCTGTGATGGTGGGTTTGGGTGAGGCTGTTGCTGCTGTGGCAGTTGACAGTGGATCATTGGTTTCCTGCTCGAACTGAGCATAGAGTTCATCAGGGAGGGGTGCACTGCTGCTGGTGATACTGCTCGGCTTCGCTTTGTAGCCAGTTATGTTGTTTAGGCCTTGCCACAACTGACGTGGGTCCGTGACGCTAGTCTTTGTCTAGCTTGGTCTGATATTATCTCTTGGCCTCCCTGATGACTTTGTAGAGGTCATATCTGGAATTCTTGTATAGGTCAGGGTCGACTGACCTGAACGCCTCAGAACCTGTCCTTCAGTAGGGAGTCGGTCTCGCGATTTAGCCATGGTTTCCATTTGGGGAACGTACGTACTATTTTCTTTGGCACGCAGTCATCCACACATTTGCTGTCTGTGATGGTGGTGGCATTCTCATTTAGGTTGGTCGTTGAGTTCTTAAATATAGACCAGTCATGTAGAAGCTCTTCTGTTTCCTCGGACCAGCACTGCACAGCCTTCTTAATCGGATTCTCCCGCTTACGTTTCTGCTTCAATGCTAGGCGAAGAAGCACCGTCTTATGATTTCCCAAAGTGCGGTCGGGGGATGGATCAGTAGGTGTCCTTGATTTTTATGTAGCAGTGTTCAATAGTGTTGGCACCCTTGGTAGGACAGGAGGTGTGCTGGTGGAATTTTGCCAGTGCACGCTTGAGATTGGCCTTGTTGAAGTCCCCGGCCACGATGAACAAGGCCGGGTGTTCTGTTTCATTGTTGTTTATAACTGTGTACAGTTCATCCAGCGTCTGGGGTGGGATGTAGACCGCTGTGATAATGGCTGAAGTTTGTACAGAGTTCAAAATATGCAGGCAGCTGCTTGACAAAGAAACTCATTTTGTAAGAATCTGGTC
This sequence comes from Scyliorhinus canicula, assembly GCF_902713615.1. Taxonomy (NCBI): domain Eukaryota; kingdom Metazoa; phylum Chordata; class Chondrichthyes; order Carcharhiniformes; family Scyliorhinidae; genus Scyliorhinus; species Scyliorhinus canicula. Next base: position 110,766,667 of record NC_052147.1, on the reverse strand, counting down.
TCCATCTCCCCTCATCTTCAATCACTTGCAATCTATTTGCACAGATTGTGGAGTGACCAGTGAGTTGAGAGCTATTCGGGGTGGAGGGGGGGAAGCAGGCAGCAAATGGAGTTGAGGCCATGTCAGACCAGCCATGATCTTGCTGATTGGTGGAGCAGGCTTGAGGGGCCAAATGGTCCACTGCTGCTCCCAGTTATTATGTTGGAGCCAAAATGGCTCAGCGGTTTTAGAACTTAATTTTAAGTAGGGGATCTCCCTACAAAGCTTGACTGACTCCCTGAAGGGCGGGGGCTCTTTTTCAGGACTTCTGAGAGGTCAATTATCAGCTGCCCAAAGCTATCTCCTGCATACAAAGCTGTTTAGTCGCATTCAGCAATAGATGTAACTGTGCTGGGAACAAGATGGGCAGAAATTGAATCAAGGCGGCCTTGCCCCTCACAACCCTCCAGAGTCCAAGGTTTGAAGACAAATGACACAAGGCAATTTCCTCTGAGATCTGTCAAGTACTGTCCATAACCCTTTTCAAAATTGTATAGCAGTGAATAAGGCAGACAAAAATGCTTTTATCAATTAGATGTGCATAATAACTGGCAAAACAAAGATGAGTCCTTGCACTGTTAAAGAAAACTGAGGGAGCTATTAGATCAGCCAAAAGGCTTCTGGCAAGGAGGAAAGTCGCCTGTTGTGGCTGCAATGGGAAAAAGCTGTTTCAGCTTTTCAAGAGTCACAGGACTGTATTAGACCATTGAACGATGCTCGAGGGCAGCTTCCAAAGAGTATTAACAAAAGCGAAAATTCACTAGGTCGCCAGTCGAACTATAGAATTCCTACAGTGCAGAAGGGGACCATTCAGCCCATCGAGTCTGCACTGACCCTCCTTGAGAGAGTACCCTACCTAGACCCACCCCCATACCCCACTAGCCTGCACATCTCTGGACACGAAGGGGCAATTTAAAATGGCCAATCCACCTAACCTGCACATCTTTGGACTGTGGGAGGAAACCGAAGCACATGGAGGAAACACAGACATGGGGAGAACGTACAAACTGCACGTAGTCTCGGCTGGAATTGAACCCAGATCCCTGGCACTGTGAGGCAGCAGCGCTCGTCACCGTGCTGCCCCTATCCATATAAAAAATGTTTATGTTTCCAATTGATGCATTTTCAAGAGTATTAACAAAAACAAAAAAAACAAGGCTCTGAATACTGTGGATGCACAAGAACATACAAACTAAAAAAAGGAGTATCCATTCTGCCCCTCGAGCCCCCTCCATCCTTTGATAGATCATGGCTGATTTGACGGTGGCCTCGCATCCACTTTCCTGCTCTTATACAAATATATGAATTAGGAGCAGGAGTAGGTTGTGCCTGGCTGACCTGATTTTTAACTTACATTCCACATTACCACCTATGCCCGATATCTTATCAACTCCCTGCTTATCAAAAATCAATCCACCTTCTGGTCTCCAGGGAGCAGTCTCGGAGGGCGGAATATCGAAGCAGTAGGTTAGTAACGTAACTTGCCTCAGGGATTCACAGCCTAGTCTCCAGGGAGCATTCTTGGAGGGCGGAGAATCGTAGCAGCGAGAATAAAGTTAAACTTGCCTCAAGGATATCACTGAAGCTGAAAAAAAAAACCGAAAAAACTGATATCACGAGAAAGCTGTGATCTGGGGCGGGATTCTCCCCTACCCGGCGGGGCAGGGGGTCCCGGCATAGCGGAGTGGCGCCAACCACTCCGGCATTGGGCCTCCCCAAATGTGCAGATTTCTGCGCACCTTTAGGGGCCAAGCCCTCACATTGAGGGGCTAGGCCCGTGCCGGAGCGGTTGGCACCACACCGACTGGTGCCCAAACCGGCTCCAGTGGCCTTTGACACACGCCGCCCGGTGCCGGGGCTGGCCGAAAGGCCTTCGCCGGTTCGCGCGTGCGCCGGTGCGTCCGCTGATATCACCACCGGCGCATACGCACTGGGGGATTCTGTTCCGCCTCTGCCATGGTGGAGGCTGTGGCGGCGGCGGAAGAAAAAGAGTGCCCCCACAGCACTGGCCCGCCCGCCAATTGGTGGGCCCCGATCGCGGGCCTGGCGACCGTGGGGGCACCCCCCGGAGTCCGATCGCCCCGCGCCACCTCAGGACCGTGCGGAGGGTTGGAGAATTTCGCCCCTGGTTGGCTGGCAGGAAATCTGTGAAATTTTGGGGAAAAGCACTGGAAAACTAATTAATTAACTAACTAAGTAGAGATGGCTGGGCAGGCGTTGTGCTGTAGCTGAATGATGTGGGAGCTGACAGATCCCATTGCGAGCTGCGATGATCACATCTGCAACAAGTGTTTGTTGCTCGAGGAATTCCGACTCTGAATTGGTGAGCTGGAATTTGAGATTCAGACACTGGGACACATCCGGGAGAGGGAGAGTTACCTGGATGCTTTGTTTCAGGAGGTGGTCACGCCCCATATATTAAGTTCCTCAAATTAGGCCAGTGGTCAGGTGTGACTGCGTGTGAGACAGGTAGAGGGATCCTGAATTCCGGAATGGAGGAGTCTCAACTCTTGACCTTATCCAACAGGTATGAGGTACTTGCTCCCTGTGTGTATGAGGATCAGGACTGTAGGGAGGATGAGCTAGCTGACCACTGCACCATTGGAGGGGATTCTATAATTAGGGGAACTGATAGCATCCTTTCCAAGCAGGACCCAGAGTCCCACATGGTATATTTCCTGCCTGTTGCCTGGGTGAGGGACATCTCTAACTGCTTAAAAGGATGTTGGAGTGGGAGGATCCAGTAGTTGTGGTCCACGTTGGGACAAACAATATAAGCAAGACTTGGAAAGAGGAACTGTTTGGGGATTATCAGGAACTAGGAACAAAATTAAAGAACGGGTCCTCGAGGGTTATAATCTCTGGATAACTACACAAGCCGCGTGCAAATTGGCATAGGGTGAGTAAATTGGAGAAGTAAACATGTGGCTAAAGGATTCGTGCGGGAAAGAGGAGGTTCCATTTCATGGAGCACTGGCATCAATATTGGGACAGGAGGGATTTGTACCGTTGGGATGGTCTCCATCTGAACCGACTTGGGACCAGTGTTCCAGCGGGAAGGATACATAGGGTGGTCACAGGGACTTTAAACTAGCAAATGGGGGAGGGGGGAGGGGGGGGAAAGAGGGGAAGAGAGGTTATTAGGATAAACAGCAGGGTCAGTCTAATGACTACGGATGGGAAAGGAAAAGTACAAAATCCAAATGTAAAGTTACTGTTGGAGTAAAAGTTGGGAATGAGGCTGAGTGTTATCAGAGATTAATGAAGGAGGTGAGAATGTGTGAAAAGTGTAGAGCACAAGAAAATCCTGCAATGGAAATATAAATCAAAAGGACATAGTTAACCTTGTACCTAAATGCGCGCAGAATTTGGAATAAGTTCAATGAAATGAAAATTGCTTATTGTCACGAGTAGGCTTCAAATGAAGTTACTGTGAAAAGCCCCTAGTCGCCACATTCCGGCGCCTGTTCGGTGAGGCTGGTACGGGAATTGAACCGTGATGCCGGCCTGCCTTGGTCTGCTTTCAAAGCCAGCAATTTAGCCCTGTGCTAAACCAGCCCCAGTTCACAGCACAAATAGAGACAAATGGGTGTGATTTGGCGGGGATTACTGAAACATGGTTGCAAGGGGTCTAGGACTGGGAGTTGAATGTCCAAGGGTACTCAGTATTCCGAAAGGATAGCTGGGATGGAACAGAAGGTGGAGTTGCTTTATTAATTAAAGATGACAGCAAGGCTGTATTAAGAAATTATGTTGGCACTAAGGGCCAAAATGTTGAATCGATCTGGGTGGAAATAAATAAAAAAGGGAAAAAACTCCTTGGTTGGAGTATTTTACAGGCTTCCGAGCAATACTTCCAAATTGGGGCATAGTATAAACCAAGAAATAATGAGGGCTTGAGAAGGGCACAATGGTAATCATGGGTGATTTTAACATGCATGTTGATTGGATTAATTGACACGGGAAGCTTCGAGGAAGACGTCATAGAGTGAATGTGGGATTGTTTCTTGGAGCAATATGTTATGGAGCAAACCAGGGAGCAGTATAGAATTTACAGTGCAGAAGGAGGCCATTCAGCCCATCGAGTCTGCACCGGCTCTTGGAAAGAGCACCCTACCCAAGGTCAACAACTCTAACCTATCCCCATAACCTCATAACCCAGTAACCCCACCCAACACTAAGAGCAATTTTGGTCTCTAAGGGCAATTTATCATGGCCAATCCACCTAACCTGCACATCTTTGAACTGTGGGAAGAAACCGGAGCACCCGGAGGAAACCCACGTATACACGGGGAGGATGCGCAGACTCCACACAGACAGTGACCCAAGCCGGAATCGAACCTGTGACCCTGGAGCTGTGAAGCGATTGTGCTATCCACAATGCTACTGTGCTGCCCAAATATTTTAGATTTAGTATTATGTAACAAAGAAGGGTTGATAACTAGTCTTTTCATTAAGGATCCTCTTGGAAGGAGTGATCACAACATGATAGAATATCAAACTCAGGTTGTGTGAGAGACGACAGAGTGCCATACTAGAGTTTTGGCGGAGGGCAGAGGTAATTATACAGGTCTGAGGGAAGAGTTGGCCTAAGCAGACTGGGCACAGATAATTGAGGGTAGGACAGTTAAGGAAAAATGGCCGATGTCCAGGGAGGCATTAAATACCTCAAATATATCTCTGAGAGGAAGAGGAATTGTAAAACGGAGAAAAAAGTTCCATGTGGATGCATTAGTTATGATATTTCCGAATTCCCTTGATTCTGGAAGCATCCTGGTGGATTGGAAACACGCTAATGCCCCTATCCAAAAAGGGAGAGAGGCTAGATGTAGGAAACTATAGATCAGTTAGCTTGACCTCTGTGGTGAGGAAGTTGCTGGAACTAATCATTAAGGAGGAGATGACTGAACATTTGGAAAGACGAAGCTTAATCCACCATTTTCAGGTTTTGCGAAGGGCAAGTCACACTTTATAAACTTGCTTGACTTCTTTGAGGACGTTAACAGCAAGGTGGATAATGGGGAACCTATGGATGTGGTATATCTAGACTTCCAGAAAGCGTTTGATAAGGTGGCGCATAAAAGATAGATCCAGAATGTGAGATCGCAGGGGGTTGAGGGTAGGATACTAGATTGGATTGAGGATTGGCTGACTGACAGAAAACAGAGGGTTGGGATAAATGGGTCCTTCTCCAGCTGGTGAACCGTAATTAGTGGGATGCGCAAGGGCTAGTCCTCAGACCTCAACTGTTTACAATCTATATAAATGATCTGTCAGCAGGGACAGAGTGTATTTGAGGCAGGAGACTTGGAGTCACATAACCTGATCATGGGAAGGGACTTCAATACAGTCATTGATCCGGAATTGACCCAGTCAAAATCTAGGACAGGGTGGAGGCCGGCCGCAACAAAGGAATTGAAGGGGTTTATGGAACAGATGGGGGGAGTAGACCGATGGAGGTTTGCACGGCCGAGGACAAAGGAGTTTTCCCTTTTTTTCACATGTCCACAAGGTAACTTTCGCATCGACTTTTTTGATCTGAGCAGGGCGCTAATACCGAAGGTGGTGGATACTGAGTACTCGGCAATCGAAGTGTCGGATCATGCCCCGCACTGGGTGGATCTAGGGGTTAGTGTGGAGAGAGGGCAACATCCGCTGTGGAGACTGAAATTGGGGTTGCTAGCGGATAAAGCAATCTGTGGGCGGGTTAACAAGTCCATCCAGACGTACCTGGACATCTCTGCAGCAACGGTCTGGGAAGCTTTGAAGGCAATGGCCAGAGGGGAATTAATCTCGATACGGGCCCACAGAGAAAATGCGGAACGGGCTGAGAGGGATAGGTTAGTTGAGGAGATACTCCAGGTGGACAGGAGATACTCGGAGACTCGGACGCAGGGCTACTGAGGGAGTGGCAGAGGTTACAGGCGGAGTTTGGGCTGTTGACCACAGGGAAAGCAGTGGAACAGTTGAGGAAGGCAAAGGGGGGCGATCTATGAGTACGGGGAAAAGGCACACAGAATGTTAGCGTACCAGCTCAGGAAAAGGGAGGCAGCCAGGGAGATAGGCAAAGTAAAGAGTAGAGATGGTAATACTGTCCTGGACCCAGCGGGGGTAAACCAGCTGTTTAAGGACTTTTACAGTAAATTATATGAGTCAGAACCCGCTGGCAGGGGTGGACGGGATGAGGCAGTTTTTGGATCACTTAGTTCCCGAGGGTAGATGAGAATCTGGTGGAAGGGCTGGGAGCCCGAATTGAGTTTGAGGAAATAATCAAGAGGCTGGAGGGCATGCAGTCGAGCAAGGCCCCAGGGCCCGATGGCTACCCGGTGGAATTCTATAAGAAGTTTTCAGAGATATTGAGCCCACTGCTGGTGAGGACATTTAACAAAGCAAGAGAGAAGGGAGAACCCCCCCCCCCCCCCCCCCCCCTCCAACAATGTTGCAGGCCTCGGTTTCTCGATTTCATTGATCCTGAAACGGGAGAAGGATCCGGAGCAATGCGGGTCATACAGGCCGATTTCTCAACTGAATGTGGATGCCAAACTGCTGGCTAAGATACTAGCCACAAGGATAGTGGATGATCACCCCGGGGGTGATAGCAATGGATGCATAGAAGGCTTTTGATCAGGTGGAGTGGGATTACCTGTGGGAGGCACTGGGAAGGTTTGCATTTGATGAGGACTTCATTGACTGGGTGCGGTTGCTCTATCAGGCACCAGTAGCGAGCGTGCGTACGAACCGGCTGAGGTTGGGGTATTTTAAACTACACCGAGGGACGAGGCAAAGGTGCCTCCTCTCCCCGCTACTGTTTGCTCTGGCCATAGAGCCATTGGCCTGGCATTAAGAGCCTCTAGGAACTATAAAGGGCTGGTTCGGGGGGGTGGAGCACCAGGTCTCTCTCTGCGCAAATGACCTGCTCTTGTATATTTCGGACCCTCTGGAGGGGACGGGGGAAGTAATGCTAATCTTGGGGGAATTTGGCAATTTTTCGGGGTATAAATTGAACATGGGGAGAAAAGCGAGATGTTTGCAATCAAGAGGACAGGAGAAGAGATTGGGAGAGTTGCCGCTTAGAATGGAAAGGAAGAGTTTTCGATATCTGGGAATCCAGGTGGCCCAAGAATGGGAGGTACTGCACAAGTTATGCCTATCCCGGTTGGTAGAACAAATGGAAGGGGACTTTAAGAGAGATGGGACATGCTCCCGCTATCACTGGGGTGGGGAAGGGGGGGTTTCAGACCATGAAATGAAAGTGATAGTCCTTCCCGGATTTCTGTTTGTCTTTCAGTGCTTGTTGCTCTGTTTCGGTCCCAACAGCGTCGCCAATACTGTGGGTATTTCTATTTATCTTGATGAACCACAAGCCTTCCCTTATATCGATCAAATGACCACACAACCAGTTAGTTAGTTCAAAGATGGTTTGTTTACATACTCAAGAGTTATCTCACATGCAAACACAATGTCTACTGCGTGTTAAACTACACCTATCGGCTACAATAACCTATACTTACCTTCAGGGCGACCGGCACTGTGCAAATGGATAAAGCCTTTATCTGGATTTCACTTGGCTGGTTCGAAGAAAGTGGCTCTGTCTCTGCTGGGCTCATCCATCAGGTAGCCATCGTTGGTCTTGAACTTGGCTGGCTGTTCCTGCTGCAATTGGGCTGGCACAGGCCGGATCCAAAAGAGACAGAACACATGGCTGTGCTCTCCTTTATCCCTCTGGGATTGCACGCTCTTTGGGGCGGTCCTTAACCTTGGACCCAATAGTTCAAAAGCGCTCTGATCACTGTCTTCGATTTCGGAAAATAAAGGGGCGGGTGCCTTGGTGGCTGGGCAAGTCCTTAGCGGCCATTGACCTTGGCAGTTGTGCTTTCTGAGTAAGGGGAGTGGCGCCGATCAGTCTGTGGCTGTACCGGTTGCTTGATTGGAGTTCTGTTGTCCTGGGAAAATGGGCCAGTAAAATGAAAAGGAGCAGGGATTTCGATCGGGTCTGGTTACCTGTGTCTTAGATACCCGTAGGCTGTGTATCTGTATGAGTCCTGGGTTGGCCATAATTCCCATGGCCCTTTGCAGGTGGCCATCTTAGATGCCTACATGCCTCCCCATCTTCATCCCTAAGGCCTTTTCCAAGCAGGTGAATAAGATTATTTTGGGTTTTGTGTGGGCGGGTAAAACCCCAAGAGTGAAGAACGTGTTGGTGGAGCGCAATCGGGGTGAGGGTGGGTTGGTGCTGCTGAACGTCTGCAATTAGTACTGGCAGCTAATTATAGCCATGATTAGGAAGTGGGTAGTGGGGGAGGGGCAGCATGTAAAGACACCAGTTTGGGAGCACTGATAACGGCACCTCATCTGTTCTCACCGGCCCGATACTCCACAAGTCCGGTGGTGATGGCAGCTCTGAGCATCTGGGGGCAATGGAGGAGACATAACAGAGTGGAGGGAGCATCGAGTTGGACCCCGATTTTAATAATAACCATAGGTTTGTACTGGGTAGGCTATATGGTGGGTTCCGGAGTTGGCAGAGGGCAGGAATTAGAAGGATGGGGGATCTATTTATAGACGGAAGCTTTCCCAGCTTGAAAGCTTTGAGGATAAACTTAAATTGCCAGCAGTGAATGGTTTTAGGTATTTGCAGGTGCGAGACTTCCTGAGAAAACAGGTGCCGGCCTTTCTGCTGCTGCCACCATGGGGGATACAGGATAGAGTAGTTTCCAGTACCTGGGTGGGAGAGGGGAAGGTATGGGATATTTACCAGGAGCTTTCGGAGGTGGAGGAAACCCCAGTGGAGAAGCTTAAGGGCAAGTGGGAGGACGAGCTAGGAGGAGAGATATAGGTGGGTCTGTGGCGGATGCCCTAAGCAGGGTTAATACCTCCTCGTATGTGCCAGGCTTAGCCTGATACAATTTAAGGTAGTCCACTGGGCACATATGACGGCGGCTAGGATGAGTAAGTTCTTCAGAGTAGAGGATAGGTATGCGAGGTGCGCGGGAAGCCCAGCAAATCATGTCCACGTGTTTTGGGCATGCCCGAAGCTTAGAAGGTTTTGACAGGGTTTTGCTCAGGCAGTGTCCACGGTACTCAAAACACAGGTGGTGCTGAGTCCGGAGATAGTGATCTTTGGAGCGTCGGAAGACCCGGGAGTTCAGGGGGAGTAAGAGGCCGATGTCTTGACCTTTGCCTCCCTGGTAGCCCGGAGATGGATCTTATTAATGTGGAGGGACTCAAAAGCCCCCGAGTGTAGAGGCCTGGGTTAGTGACATGGCTGGGTTTCTCGGTCTCGAGAAAATGAAGTTCGCCATAAGAGAGTCAATGTTAGGGTTCACCTGGAGGTGGCAGCCGTTTGTCGACTTTCTCGGGGAAAATTAAAATGTCAGCAGATGCAGAATTCCAAATGGGGGAGGGGGAGGCAGATTGTTGTATGGTTGAGGTGCGCGAAGATTGGGCTGGGGGGGTTAATGTTTATTTTAGCATGTTGATGTCATTATTTATGTTACTGTTATAAAAAAATTTCAAATACCTCAATAAAATATTATTTACAAAAAAAAAAGAAGGCAAATGGAAGATTAGTGTTGCTGTATCTGTCCAATTCAAATACTTCCGACCAGTTTACTTATCCAGGTGTCTTTTAATAGCGAGGAGAACAAAGGACAAACACAATTATGAATTCAACAATCTTTACGAAACACACATTTAACCCAAAATACAGACTAGCAACGCCCAAGATTTGGTTATACTATCTGCAAAGATGGCTTGATTGAATTATGGGTGTGATTCTTGAGTCCCTCTGGCCCGTTGTCACGAAGGTGAGTCTCGCTGGCAGCTTCTGCCTTCCTTCCTTCTCCGATGTCTCGATTGCCTCTGCCTGGAGTCTTTACTGCTGATGTGCTTTGGGTACCTGGTTTTATCCCCCCTTCCTTCGCCGCTTTTGCCATTTCCTCTGGCTTTCTGCCAATGATGCCTCGGGAGGGAGTCTCAGCACCCAGTGATCCAGTAGATGGCCGTTTGGCAGGACACCTCAGGCGCCCCAGGTGTCCCATCTCTGGTGGGCGTGGGCTGCACGTAACCTGTTTCCGTATCAGGTAAGAGCAGAATCTCTGGGTGCCCGTGGGTCTGACTCAATCTGGGCTACTGACAATAGACCGGTGCATATCAATTGGGCGCGATGATCGCCTGATGGGTGATTGACGGGTGTGTTCCAGACAAGTTTCTGGCAGTTGGTCTGTGGGTTGTGTATTTGATTTGGGTAAAGCCTGAATTCCCACAGCCTTCCTGAGGTTTGACTGCAGTTTCATTTAAGGTGCCCAATTCTTTAATTTAAAATATCCAACTTAATCAGGCCCAAAACTAGGCCCTGTCAGGTTACCACAATCCTCCTCTTCATCCAGTGAGCATCAGCGAATCGGATCACGCAATCCTAACCAAACCATCGAGCATTTATCCGAACCTTGGGCTAACAATCCAGCCTAACGCAATACACATATATTCCACAAAAGTCACAAATTAAATACAAAATTCAAAAAAAAGAAATAAATACATCAAACAATAAAACTAGAGTCTCCTCAGTACATTTCTTTGTGGCGTTGAATCGTGTTTCTGCATCCAGATGCGGCATCAATTCCTTCTTCCATTGGGTGTGTTTTAATGTGAGGATGGTTAGGTGGTACACTTTTATAATCTATATATAAATGATCTGCAAGCAGGGACAGAGTGTAAGATAGCAAAATTTGCGGATGATGCGAAAATAGGTACCCCTAGGATACCATCCTCGTATTCGCCCATATGTGACCGGGAAACACCAAACCGATTCCTTGGTCCTCCATCAAAAATCCTCTGTAGTTCGGGCTCTTGTAACCATTCCAGGGTGAGGAACCCCACGTCGCACATGGTGAGTATGTAGTCCATCCTGCAAAGAGATCAAGGTGGCACCTGTTATCATTCATCAATACCTGCTCCCTTTATCCTTGCCGCCAGAGACTGAATCACGTTCTTAATGATTCTCCCCGCTACCCCCCATCTTTTTTTTGAATACCATGCTGAAATCTGAGGTGGCTCGGTTCCCGTGTTTGATTTTGTGCCTTCTGGGGAAGCTGTGTTTTGTGGCTGATACCACAAATCCAGGTTGTTTAAGTATCTGTGTTGAATGGGTTGCTTGCTAGGGTTGATGAGTTGAGTATTGACAGTCAGACAGTTAAAAAGCAGTGTGGGTGACGAGTTGAGTTGTAAGATTCACACAGCTAGAAGCTGTGTACATTCTGGGGGCCGGCGCGCAGACGGGAACCCATGCACATGCGCGGACTCGCGCCTGCTTTCGAGCGCAGGAGCAGCGGACACCACTCTGGCACCGTACTAGCCCTAGGAAGGGATGAATACCTGGGCCTGGAGGCCCATTGATGCTGGAGTGGCTCGGGCCACTTTTGACGCCGGTGTCAGAAGTTGGCCGCGGGATCGGAGAATCCCGGCCGTGCAGTCATTCTAGAATCTAGACCAAAGCTGGCTCAACCAATCCTTATGTACCTCACATTTTCTACCTAGCTGGTTTTCACCCAGGTGGGTGTTCTGCATTCTGACCATTTACCCTGAGTTTCTCAGCTCATTTTTCTGCTGAAAATGGCCCAGTTTGCAGGTTGATGCCAGTGTGCAAGAGGATAATGTCAAATTGTCTAAACTGTGTTACCCAGTTTGTGAATTCTAATAAAATGCAGCGAACATGTCTTATATCAGTTTATGTGAACCAGCTCTGCCCATCTGTAAAAATGTGATTCCGTTAGGAACATTAGGTCATACTAAGTCGCTTCCTGAATAGAACTCACACATTCGCAGCCATAGCAACTTGCCAAACCTGGAAACTCTAATGAGATACACTGACCATGATTAATGCTGATAAAAACAGATTGCTTTGTTCCTCTTTGCTCTTACAGTGGACTTTATTGTTCACGAGGACTAGATAGGTAGTTAATAAGTTCCTCTATCGAGTGCCATAGACGCCGGCTCCTCCTCCTGTGTCTGCACACTTACATTGTGTCAAAGTCAGCACTCTTCCGTTTGATTCAGTGGTAACATTCTCTTTCCTGAGCCAGAGGCCATCTTTTGCATGAAACATCAAACCAAACTGCCTCCTTGGGTTAATGTACTATTCCATGGTACTATTTGAAGAACAGTAGGGGGTTATTCCAAAGTTCTCATTGAGCAATGCCATCAAAAGCAAATTAATTTTTTTTAAAAAATATTTTAACTGGCATTTTTCAGATTTTACAAAATAACAACTTGATGGTGCATCTGGTTTTACATGTAGTGACATTTCTTGTTCACAAATTTTTACATGTATGCTCTCTTTCTGCCCCCCTCCCCTTCCCCCTTAACGTGTCTCTCGGGGCCCTAGGGTACCTTGCAGTCTCCTTGCGGAGAAAGTAAAGGTGCCGAAGTTCCCGTTCTGTCGGTAGCTCCAGATTTTCCGTCAGTTCGGCCAAGGTCGTGAGTCTGTCCCCCACGTAAAAGTCCCCAATCGCCAGCATCTCTCTCCCCCCCCCCCCCCCCCCATTTTTAAAAAGATGCCGTCTGGAATGGCTGGCGGAAATTTATCGTGTCGTGGAGGACATCTCGGTTAAACCAAAATGCTGCTTCATTTGGCTCCATGTCCTTAGTGTGGCTACCATCACTGGGTAGGATGTGTATTTTGCCAGGATGGGGATGGGAGTGCTGCCATGGCAAGGGCCGAGAGGTTCATTCCCTTGCAGGAAGACTCTTTCAGCCTAACCCATTCTTAGCTGAGTGTTCGGTCAGGTCAGACTGTCCATGCCCCCCCCCCCCGTGGATTGGCCACGCTAAATTGCCCCTTCATTGGAAAATAATTGGGTACTCTAAATTTAAAAAAAAAAGACAAAGCATGACTGGTCCTCTGCGTCCAGCTCCAGTATGCAGTCTCTTGACCAGGACCTTTGCGAGTATCTTTGTCTTTACATTAAGGAATGAAATGGATCTATATGATCTGCATTCCATCAGGTCTTTGCCTTTTTTGGGTATCAGTGATACCTTGGCCTGTGTTATCATTGGAGGCAGGGTGTTCTTTGCTAACGAGTCGGCGAACATGTCCCAAAGGTGTGGGGCCAGGATTGGTGTAAATGTTTTGTTGAAGTTCACCGGGAACCCATCGGGTCCCGGCACTTCCCCGCCTGCGTGGAGCTGATGTTCTCCATGATCTCTCCCAGTCGTATTGGTGCTTCCAGCTCCCCTCGCCTATCATCTCCCACGACTGGCATGTCTAGTACATTGAGGAACCATTTCAGCCCCGCGTCCCCACTGCGGGGCTCAGAGGTGTACAGTCCTCGGTAGAAGGTCTCAGGTGTTTGGTTGACTTCTTTTGGTTCTGTTACCAGCCTACTATTCTGGGCTGCTATTCTGCACCTGCGCTATCTCTCTCATGGCTGCCTGTTTCTCAGCTGGTGAGCCTGTAGGCGACTAGCCTTCTCTCTCTGTTCAGAGAAGGTCCCCCATGTCTGGAAAAGCAAATTAATATGACATCTTGCTGCTCGGTGGAGCTTTGCTGAGGCAGACAGCACAAAACAATAAGTCACGACAACATTTATTATTGGTAAAAATGCTGTTGTTCGTTATTGGGGAAGTAATCGCGGGACATAAGAAAATCATACCTTCAAAATCAGCATGGCTTTATGAAAGGGAAATTGTGCTGGCAAATTTATTTGAGTTCTTTGAGGATGTATCAAGCAGGATGGATAAAAGGGAACCAGTAGATGTTGTGTATTTGGATTTCCAGAAGACATTCGATAAGATGCCACATAAAAGGTTACTGCATAAATGTGGTTTTGGGGTGACACATTAGCACAGATAGAGGATTGGCTAGCCAACAGGATACGGAGAGCTCGGATGGATAGGTCATTTTCAGGTTGGTAAATTGTGGAATGCCACATGGATCAATGCTAGGGTCTCGACTGTTTATAGTTTATAGACTTGGATGAAGGGACAGAGGGTGCCTTGTAGTCAAACTTGCTGACGACTTGTGAGGAGGACAGAGTCTGCAAAGGGATGTAGATTGGTTAATTGTGCAGACAAAAAATTGTCGGATCGAGAGAAACTATTTTCTCGGGTGGGAACATCAAGAACAAGAGAACAACCTTAAAATGAGAGTGAGGCTACTCCGGGCTGGAGTCAGGAAGTTGTTGCTCTCAGCAATGGTAATGGAAATCTGCAACTACCCCGCAGTAGCTTATTGAGCAATGCTGGACAAGGACCAGATCAAATCCAGTCCAGCTTGCAGGATTACAGCATGAGGGAGTGAAAGAAGTCCTTGGAATGTTTTACCATTGCTTCCCTTAGCCGGGCACACTTGGTCAAAATTCCACACCGGGTTTGTCAGTATTTTGTTAGTCAAAGTTTGGTAGAAATCAAGGTGCAAAGTTGGAATGAAGGCACCGAGCAGCCGCGATCTAATTGAACGGTAGTACAGGCTGGAGGGGCTGAATGGACTGCACTTGTTCCCATGTCCCTATGAAACACTGGGCGGAGGAATAATTTTGACTGATCATAGATTCGCAGCAGAAAAGGAGGCCATTTGGCCTTTCATTTCCATGCTGGCTCTTTGCAAGAACAACTCTCCTTGTCCCACCGTGTGCCCCCCCCCCCCCCCACCACCAGATCCATCCTCCACCCCCAATGTCTTCTCCCCATAGCCCTACAATTTATTTTCCTCATCAGAATCAATCAATTATTTTAATAGCCTTGACTGAACCTGCCTCCACCACACGCTCGAGCAGTGCATTCCTGATCCTAACCGGGTTTTGCCTTGTGTCATTGCAGTTTGCATACTCCTGTTAAAATTCTGGCACTACAGCTCGGCGGCCGAGCTTTGCAGGGATCCCTGCTTGGGGATTTACAGTGCAGTAGCTTATTGAACGGTGCTGGACCAGGACCAAATCCATTCCAGCTCACCGGAGTACAGCATGATGGAATGAAATAAGTTCTCAGAATGTTTCACCATTGCTTCCCTCTGTCGGTCACGCTTGGTGAAGTGTTTTCCAAACCGATATAATTACACTCCAACTACTCCCCAGTGTATTTTTACTGTTGTCTATGTCAGTGATGAGTAAAATGAAGGCTATGGGGATTTTTGCGCTGAAAGCAATCACTCCCCGATGTGGGGAGAAATATTCTGAACAGGCAATTGCACATATTTGACCATCTCAGAAGAGGAAGGTCAACCACTGCATGGATACTTTGCATTTTGCCCGTTGTCCTTTCCAGATATTACACACAGCCAACATATGCTCAGTTATACTGACACTCGTATCAAATGCAGATGCAGATTACAACAAAAGTAAATCAGCTTCAATATTATGATAGACATGCACCTCTTGTGAACAGGCTGGTTCTGTGCTACTGATTTGAAGAGGTAGACTATTCGATGGTTGCAGTAGACATCCAGATGATCACAGCCTCCTCTTAAAATTGTACTGAAGATGCTATCAGTCTGCTGTCTTGAGCTGGATGTTGACCAAATCCCTATTCCCAGGGAGTACATTTGGAAGCAAGGGGGGTGCCCTTTTGGACTGATCCTGGCCGTCTTTCCTGCCACATTTAAATTGTAAGGATGTCTCTGTATGTGGGTTGGCTCTGGCAGGTTACAGTTAAATAAACGTTCAATGATGGCGTGGGAACCTTGCTCTGGGGGAGGTTTGACTTCACTACAGGGGTGACTTAGGCACTGCCATTTGTGCTGGTCTATCTGCTGCTGACTTTAACTACACTGCCGGGAGATCGCCTGTCTTGTGCCATCCACACACATCCACTGGAGCTCGTCTGCAACTCCTCTGATACCCGCTGTCCAACTACTGCCGAGGTTGACCCCTCGTTCTGCTGCCTTCCTCGTCACCCTCGTGCAGAAATCTCTGTAGCATTTCCGCTCTGACCAAATGGCCGAGTTATTTGTTCTCTTACAACCTCTGTGGTCTGTGTGTGGAATTTTTACCATAGGGCTTAACATCCACATTTCAAAGGTATCTGCTTTCTTCCACAGATCTTCACTTATTGTCCAGATTTCTGAGGCAGACAGAAAAGTGGATAGAACGTAGCATCTTGTGAATTGTGTCTTGCTACAAGCTTGACCTTTCTGTGTACACGTCCTTCCATCTTCACAAAATTACTTCTGGCTATCTTTAACAAAAACAGAGAATGCTGGACAATCTCAGCAGGTCTGACAGCATTGTGGAGAGAGAAGGGAGCTGAAGTGTTGAGCCTGGATGACTATCAAAGCTAGAGAGAGCTGGAAATAGGGTCAGATTTACACTGTTGTGGGGGGGGGGGGGGGAATGGGGCTGGATAGGGGGCCAGCGATCGGTGGAGATTGACAAAGACTTTGTGGCCAGGGAGACAAAAGGAATGTAAATGAGGGTGATGAAGGTTAATAGGGTGCTGATAGTGGGGCATAGAGAGATTAGAATGTGTTAATGGAAGAACAAAGGGGAGCAGTGTGTCAAAGGGTTCACCTTTGCACTGCCATTTACTTTTTTTTAAATTTAGAGTAGCCAATTATTTTTCTTTTTCCAATTAAGGGGCAATTTAGCGTGGCCAGTCCACCTAACTTGCACATCTTTGGGTTTTGGGGGTGAAACCCACGCAGACATGGGGAGAATGTGCAAACTCCACACTGACAGTGACCCAGGGCCGGGATTCGAACCCGGGTCCTCAGCGTCGCAGTCCCAGTGCTAACCACTGTGCCACATGCCACCCTGTATTGCCACTTACATCTGTTCCCTGTTCCTAGTTGCCCTTTGACTCTCACGCCAAACGGGTTTCTGTGCCACCGGTAGGTTTTCACACAGGTCCAGAACATGTCTGGACCAACAGGACGTGCAAATGTCAGACTTACTTGCAAAAAGGTCCGAATTTGCTCATGGTGATCGGAAGGAAAGGTGGAGGTCTCCAGTGACCGGACCCTGGAGCACCACATCCAGCAGTGGGTGAGTGGAGATCTAGGATATGGATCATCTCACTTCAATGGTAGCTCAGTTGATGTCTGGGCATCTTTAAAGTATGGTGGCTGGTGTGAGCCATGCAACCCGCCTTGCTATGCTACATGTCAGGAACCCCCCCCCCCTATAATTAATTAGACCAGCATCATGTACTACGGCGTGAATTCACAATGCCCTGCACAGTGGGGAATCGCTCCTTGTTCCTCCCCCTGTCATCGGACCCAGCATGGAAAATTCCACCCTATGTCTCTCGCAAAATCCATTGTTCACCTTCGGAGTATTAGCACCTCCACAGGTGTAACAAGTTTCGATGGTTCTTGTAGTAATCCACGGGAGGCAGGAGTTCCGTCACCACACCAATATTTATTTACAATAACGATATTACAGGAGCAGCTACAAACAGTGCTGCTAGCAGTCCAGTCAAATTAAGACTGGCTCACAAAGCCTACACAGGTGATTATATGGGCCCCCTCAATGAGCTATCATTGAGGGAGCTCATACTCCAATTGGCCAACCAATAAAGCCAATTGGAGTTCATTACAGTTCTCCCTTTTTTAACAAGTCCAGGCTGGGGAGACAGACCACTCGCTGCTCCCTTGTTTAATTGATTGTAATGGGTCCACACAATGATAGGTGTGAGATTCCACAAGGATGAGGGTTGAGCTTTACTCTAATATCTGCTGGACATTCCCAGGACTGCAGCCAACTTGCAAATCCTGTGACCTGTAGCAGCCATGTTTTAGCTCCAGGAAAGTCCATTTTTAAATGATCAGAGAGTAAGGTTTGAAGTAAACCGTTCAGAATCTCTTTCCTATTGAATGGACATAACAGCAGGAAGGTAGAGTTGAAGCCCAAGATGGTTGCATTGAAGAGCAGAGCAGGTTCGAAGGGCTATTCCTGCTCCTATTTCTCATGTTCTAGTCATAGCAGCCTGTTGGGCCTGATTGGGTGAGAGTGGGGTCGGCAACCACGGATTGGGTTTAAACTAAACAATTTTAAAGGAATCCGTTTTAATTCATTGATTTTTCCTGATAATATTTGGATGGTAATTTATTCATGTTCTGAAGCCTCAAAATTCCTGGTTATTAATAGGGTGTTGGAAAACAGCAGGGCGTTGGATAGAAAAGGAAGAGTTGTTGCAGTTTACCAAAAGGGTGGAATGAGCTCAATGGGCCAAATGGCCTATTCCAGATGCTGTGTCTATTTTAACAGCTGGTTCCTAAATCTGCAGAACCCACAGACTGGGCAGCAAACTGGCTGGGTTTATTACATCCCAATGCCAAACCATGAGAGGCCAAATACAACCAGTTTCTTTGGGTGTGTTTCCTGGGTCAGAGAGGAGCCAGAGGTCAGGATCTGGCACTGTGGGTATTTCATCAGAGACCATTGTCGTGGTTTGTCTGTCTGTCAGAGGGGCTGGGCAGATGACAGGGCTGAGCTTTCTGCAGTAACCAGGTGAAAGGAACACGTAACACTGAGATTAAATGGATTTGCTTTTAACTTTTAATGTTTTACTGGGACAAAAGCATTATTAACTGGCAGTAGAAAGCCTGGAAAAACCTCTCTCCTGCTCTGCGGATGTTGATAAGTACACAGTTCTGCACACAGAATGACTTGGCTTGTGTTAAGATGGGCGGTATCTCCAGCTGCAGGCCACAGAGAATGATGGGGAGGAAGTCTGATGCTGAGGCCTCCGCAAGCCAAACCCAGCCTGTTGATAGCTTAAGTGCCGAGGCTCAGTGATCTGATAGGAAGGAGTGCTGACGCTGCCAATAAACGGTTCTTCCCTCTCGCAGTCCCAGTCAATTTTTTATTAAATTAAAGGAAATCCATTCCAATAGTAATTCCATTTCCTTGCTACTAAAGTAAAATTTGGGAAGAAATTGGCCCTGCGGAAGCCAGATTGTCCATCTTGGAAGAAAAACTGGAGTCACGCTTTGGGGGTGTCGTTCGGCCAGATATCTAATTTACTTTTTCATTCTCCTATTTTGTGCATTTGTAGGACACCCTGCTAACACATGACCTCCCTCTCCCTCCAAATCACAGTGCTTCCTGTTTATTTTCCTCCAGGAGACAGATCTGCTTGTAATCCACTGCCATTTTAGTGGATTGTGAGCTTGTTAGGAGCCGATTATTTCCCACGTAATGAGTCTCCATCATCGGGTGTGGTGGAGTTGTTTGTAATTATGATCACTTTTCACGCAACCAGAATCTGTGCTCCGTGTTTTATTGCTAATCTTAATGCCTTTTATTAACACCGTTGCTGCTTAAACCTGTTACTATAACGTAAAGGCCCTAGTATTGGAGCTTTCACAGCCCAAAAAGGACCCATAAGACCATAAGAGGAGGAGGAGGAGTAACCCTTTGGACCTATCAAGCCTGTGCCAACATTCAGTGAGATCATGGCTGAACTGATTATGGTCTCAACTCCACTTTTTCTGCCTGCTTCCTTAATAATCCTTAACACCCCCATTCACAAATCTGTCTATCTCGGACTTGACCGCATTCAGTGGCCCAGACTCCACTGCTCTCTTGGAAGAGAATTCCAAAGTTAAATGCTTCCCCCTGAGAGAGAAGAAGTTCCTCATCATCCCAATCTTAAACGGGAGAGACATCTTAGGCTCGATCTATTGGCTGTGTTGTGTCCCGGTAGAAACCGGGAGAGGCCTCTTCCGGAATCTACCTAGCACGCCATGACTCGCGAGATCTAATAGGATACTGAGAGATGCTGTGATTCGTAGCAAAATGTAGCTCGACTCGCTCTAAAATGCAGATTACCTGATCTACCTGAGGCGTTGGGATCTAGCCCCCTCGCCTCAGAGACCTCAGGCAAGCGCCGTTTGGTACTGGTCCCCATAAACTGGGCCAGGCAGAACGGTGCTTGAGCAGGATCTCCCAGAGGATTGGAGAACCCCCCCAAGTGGTTGCCCTCTGGACAGACTGACACCCTGGCCCTGCTGGTGCAAACTGGGCACCCTGGCAGTACCACCCGGGTGCCAGACTAGCACTTCAAAGGTGCCCATGTGGTACTGCCACACTGGCAGAGTGCCTGCGCTAGGGATCGGGCCCGGGGCGGTGCTCAGCCAGTTTGAGGTGGGGTGCTGGGGATCCCAAGGACCCCCGAAGAGGTGTTGGGGCTTTGGGCGATCCGGGGGGTAGCATCATGGGTGGGTGTGGAGTGGGGGGGGGGGGGGGGGAGATCAGGGCACCATTTAAAAATGGCGTCCCATTCTCCTCCTGCGCGGAGGTGGTTTGGCAAGTGGAGCTCCTTCATGCAGGAAACGGACCAAATGCATTCCCCGCTCAGGCCCCGGATTGCAACAGTCCCGTTCGATAGTGTGGCTTTCTTGGCGCTGCGGGTGCCGGGAAACATCCAGCTAAACGTGCTTGACACGGGTCTCTGGTGCAACTCAGTTAGATCGGGCACCCCGGTTCTAGATTCCCCAACAACAAGGAAAAACATCATCTCGGCCTCTACCTGTCAAGCCCCCCCCCCCCCCCCCCCCCCCAACATGTTTCAGTAAGCTCACCTCCTTCAGTGTTTGCGCAGTTGTTGTTTGTGAGTAGCTTTATTTTATTTTCCACTGGCTGGACCTTTCCCTGTTTTGCCCATGGGCTGCCAGAACAGATGATGCCCCTTTTGCCTCCAGCAGTGGTGTTTACATAAATGGAAATTGGAGGCTGTGCCACCCTCTTTACAGCACTACTGCTGACAGGGCTGCCAGCTACAGTGGTGAATGCAAAGGTAAAGACCACAGACTGTGCCTCACCAACTGCCTGTTTGAATGTTTTCCCTTTGGCCAGTAAAACTCTTGTGGTCACTCCAGTAGCCAATTGAAAGGCATGCTGCAAGATGTTTTGTTGCATTCAGTTTGTGAAGAATGCCGATTGAAGGCAGACCATGGAATCGAGGCCTTTCATTGGGTCTGGACAGATTGGACCCTGGTTGGTTCATTTGACTGTGAGTAGCTGGCATGTTGCTTGACCCATAAGACCATAGAACGTGAATTGCATGCATTCCCTTTAGCAAACATTGCATGCAGCCCAGCTGCTGTGCTTAGTGAGTCGTACTTTAGCTCAACATCTCCTACTGTAATTTGGTTTTCAAAGTATGGCTGCTCAGAAGAGATTTACAACTTTAACTGCACAGACACCGCTCCTAAAACATTTATGGTTCAAGTGACCGACATGGGTTTTGGCAGTGCACAGTCATTCTGCCTTGTATTGTAAAATTGGCCCTTTTTTAGCTTCCTCTTTTCTTTCTCCCCTTTACCACCTTCTGCTTTTCCTGACGATGTTGTATGTTATTTCCACAGTGGAGGTGTGGTGAATGTATAATGCATAATTCACACTGTGTATCACTGTGTCACTGTGGGCTCCGTCGGTGAGCCGTTGCGCGGCTCTGCCCAGAGGGGGAGATGAGGAGCTTGTACAGGGCTCCACCCTGGGCTCCGCCCATGGCCCCTCCCACTACCGGAAGTTTAAAGTGCTGCGGTCTTGTGAGTCTGCCCTCAGTTTTTCTGGTCGCAGGCAGGATCAGTTGTAAGTTGATTAACGCCACAGTTTACTTCCTCTCGTGTCTTGAGTGAATTGATGGTCGCATCAATTTAATCGACTTAAAAATACCACCGTGGAATTGGCCCTCAAACCTGATCGACTGGGACTCGACCCGCAGGCCGCAGAAGTGAAGGAAATCTTTCTACACTGGCTTCAGTGCTTCAAGGCCTACCTGGCTGCGTCAACTACCTCCACTACTACTGAAGAGCAGAAACTCAGTCTCCTACACGCACGGGTGAGCCATCGCATCTCTACGCAACTCGATAGTACCGACTCATACACCGAGGCCCTCGCTATACTCGACCGCCTATATGTGCAGCCTGTAAATTAAGTTTACGCGTGGCATATTTTCACTACCCGCTGCCAGCGCCCCGCAGAGTCGCTAGAGGACTACCTGTGCAACCTAAAAGCTCTTGCACGGGAATGTAACTTTCAGGCTGTAACTGCCTCCCAGCATATGGAATTCGCTGTCCGTGATGTGTATGTTGCAGGGGTCCGGTCCAACTACGTGCGCCAGCATCTCCTCGAAAAAGGGGCCCAGAACCTGGAGGACACTGTAACGCTAGCAACCTCGCTGGAGGTCGCGTTTCAAAGTTTGAACTCGTTCCCCGCCGACCACGCGACCCCATCGTGGACCCCCGACCAGAGACTGCCTCAGGCCTGCACCTCGCGGCCACCCACCCCTATGGAGTGCCATCGTGCCATTTCTGCGGTCAGCCCCAACACCCAAGGCAGCACTGTCCAGCCCGCAAGCGACCTGCAGCAGCTGCGGTCGAAAAGGACATTTTGCTAAGGTATGCCTGTCTAAATCTAAATCCTCTAACTCTCCCGCTATCCAGAGCAATCGCTCCCCCAACTCGCAGGCCAGCAGACCCTGCAATGTTGCAGCGTGTCTACCGACTCCGCCTCCGCCCGACATGTGCGACTCATGTGGGCCGCCATCTTGGCAATCCTCCCCCACGAGGCCGGCCATGTGCGAGTCATGGGGGTGGCCATCTTGGGCGCCATCTTCCTCGCTGCCCGCCACAGCGATCAATGGCGGCCATCTTGGCCATCACCCGATGTTCATATCGACGACTATGACATCCGCGGACAGTCATCATGGGGCCACTCCAGCACTGCTGATCAAGCCACTGACTACCCGCAACTCAACGCAGTCACTTTGGACCAGTCGCGGCCGTTCAGGTCAACGAATACAAGACACCGTGCCTCTTCAAATCCGGGAGCACTGAGAGCTTCGTTCATCCAGACCTGGTAAGACGTTATTTGCTCCCTATCTTCCCAGCATGGCAAACTATGTCCCTCGCCTTGGTTTCGCACTCGGTACAAATACAAGGGCGCACCGTTGTGACATTAACAATACAGGGCGCCAAATACTCTAACTTCCAGTTGTACGTACTCCCAGACCTCTGCACCCCCTCCTACTTAGGCTCGATTTTCAATGCAATCTTGGAAGCCTCACACTCAGCTTCGGTGGACCCCTACCCCCACTCACTATATGCAGCTTAGCGACTCTAAAAATCAACCCCCCTCCGCTCTTCGCTAATCTCACGGCTAACTGCAAACCCATAGCCACTCGCAGCAGGCGATTTAGCCTGCAGGACAGTATTTATTAGAGCCGAAGTCCAGCGGCTCCTACGTGAGGGAGTCATAGAGGCCAGTAATAGCCCCTGGAGAGCTCAGGTGGTGGTCGTCATGACCGGGGAAAAGTTCCGGATGGTGGTTGATTATAGCCAGACCATTAACCGGTTCACGCACCTCGATACGTACCCCCTCCCCCGTATTGCAGACATGGTCAACCAGATCGCCCAGTACCGCATCTTCTCCACGGTGGATCTGAAGTCTGCATACCACCAGCTCCCAATCCGCCTGGAGGACCGCCACTACACAGCGATCGAGGCAGATGGCCGCCTCTTCCATTTCCTCTGGGTCCCCTTTGGCGTCACGAATGGGGTTTCGGTGTTCCAACGAGCAATGGACAGAATGGTGGACCAGTACGGGCTGTGTGCCACATTTTCGTATTTGGATAACGTCACCATCTGCGGCCATGACCAGCAGGACCACGACGCCAACCTCCACCGATTTCTCCAAACCGCCCAGAAACTCAACCTCACATACAATAAGGAGAAATGCGTTTTCCGCACAACCAGACTAGCCATCCTCGGCTGTGTTGTGGAAAACGGGGTCCTGGGGCCTGACCCGGACTGTATGCGCCCCCTCTTACAACTCCCTCTCCCTCACTGTTCCAGGGCCCTCAAGAGGTGCCTTGGATTCTTCCCTTATTACGCCCAGTGGGTCCCCCAGTATGCGGACAAAGCCTGTCCACTATTTAAGACCACACTCTTCCCACTGTCAGCCGAGACCCACCAGGCCTTCAACTGCATCAAGGAGGACATCGCCAAAGCCGCCATGCGGGCGGTGGATGAATCCGTCCCCTTTAAGGTGGAGAGCGACGCCTCAGAAGTCGCTCTCACTGCCACTCTGAACCAGGCAGGGAGACCGGTAGCTTTCTTCTCCCGAGCCCTCTCCGCTTCAGAAATTCAACACTCCTCAGTCGAAAAAGAAGCTCAAGCCATTGTGGAAGCCGTACGGCACTGGAGGCACTACCTCGTAGGTAGTGAGGTTTACCCTCATCACCAACCAGAGATCAGTTGCCTTCATGTTCAACAACTCGCAACGGGGCAAAATAAAAAACGATAAAATCTTGAGGTGGAGGATCGAACTCTCCACCTATAATTATGACATCATATATCGGCCGGGGAAGTTCAACGAGCCCCCAGATGCCCTGTCCCACGGCACATGCGCCAGCGTGCAAGACGACCGATTACAGGCTATCCACAATGACCTTTGTCACCCTGCTCGCCCCCTACATCAAAGCCCGAAATCTGCCTTTCTCCACCGAGGAGGTAAAAGCTGTCACCAGGAATTGCCCGATCTGCGCGGAGTGTAAACCGCACTTCTATAGACCAGACAAGGCCCACCTGGTAAAGGCATCCCGGCCCTTTGAACGCCTGAGCATCGATTTCAAAGGGCCCCTCCCCTCGACCAACCGTAATGTGTACTTCCTCAACGTCATCGACAAATTCTCCCGTTTTCCGTTTGCTATCCCGTGCCCCGATATGACCTCCCACACAGTCATCAGAGCCCTGCACAGTGTCATCACTCTGTTCGGTTTCCCTAACTACGTCCACAGCGACAGGGGTTCGTCCTTCATGAGCGACAAGCTGCGTCAGTACCTGCTCGACAAGGGCATCGCCTCGAGCAGGACTACCAGCTATAACCCCAGGTGGAACGGGCAGGTGGAGAGGGAGAACGCAACTGTCTGGAAGACCGTCCTACTGACCCTATGGTCCAGGAATCTCTCGACCTCCCACTAGCAGGAGGTCCTCCCCAACGCGCTCGATGCAATTAGGTCCCTCCTGTGTACGTCCACTAATCTGACCCCTCACGAGCGATTATTTGTTTTCCCTAGGGGCACTACCGCGGGGGCCTCGCTTCCATCTTGGTTGAGGACACCGGGCCCGGTTCGCCTCCAGAAGCACGTCCAGACACACAAAACTGACCCACTAGTAGAGAGGGTACTACTGCGACACTCGAACCCACACTACGCCTTTATAGAACATCCTGACGGCCGTCAGGACACCGTTTCTCTCCGGGACCTGGCGCCTGCAGGACCCACCACCACCACCGCCGAGTTACCCCTCACACTACACCCCACCCGACCACCCACGCCCTGCGCCCCCGCGCCTACAGGTTTCCTGCGCCCCCTTTCGCCCGTCGCACCGGTCAGGAACAAAGCTCTGAACGAACCACCCCCGAAGTCCACCCTCAGATCCACACCGCCTGTCAGCGCACAGCCATCCAAAGCGGCTGCAACACCGGTGCACCGCCGATCCCAGCGGACGACTCAGCCACCGGACCGACTCAATCTGTAGACCTGTCACCCACGCCGGACTTGATGTTTTTTTACAGGTGGTGAATGTATAATGCATAATTCACACTGTTCATCACTGTGTCCCTGTGGGCTCCGTCTGTGAGCCGTTGCACGGCTCTGCCCACAGGGGGAGATGAGGAGCTTGTACAGGGCTCCACCCTTGGCTCCGCCCATGGCTCTGCCCATGGACCCTCCCACTACCGGAAGTATAAAGTGCTGCGGTCTTGTGAGTCTGCCCTCAGTTCTTCTGGTCGCAGGCAGGCTCAGTTGTAAGTCGATTAAAGCCACAGTTTACGTCCTCTCGTGTCTTTCGTGAATTGATGGTCGCATCAGGAGGGAAAGGCAAGTGAGGGGCTTTCAGCTCTTTACCAATATCTCTCCACCTAACCACTAGGAGACGTGTTTGTATCTGCCAGTTACCCTTCCAGGTCAGTAGGCCCAAACTATTTATTCTTTCAGGAGACTAGCATGGAGATCAATTCAAACGGCTCCTATTTTACGGCTTACCAAGATATCGTTAATTTGGTAATTAGTGATTTTTTTAAATGTGCAGCAGTGCTCCATATGACAGCTTTGCATCATAAATGTATGCCCAGGATGTAACCATGGCAACAGTAGAATGATCTTTCGCACTGCAAAATGTTAACAGGATAGGAAGGACGCAACAATGTGTGTGTGCGTGTTTGTCTTATTTGCCATGCTGAAATGGGGATTTAGTCATATGATCCATGCCCTTCCTGTATGCTACTTAGTGAAGAATTCAGAATTGTGGTACAACACTTAAGTGCTGAGAAATCTTTACATTCGCTGTTAAAACGTTGTGATCCCTTTGATCAATTGGCATGTAAATCACCAGCTTTCTTCTTTCTGAATATATAATACTCATAACCTTATATAAATAGTACTGATGTACTGTGAATTTTATCATATAAATTGGACTTTATTTTGTTCCAGCATAAACAAGGCACTTTTTTATTGGACACTTGGCCATAGATAATCACTGTCCGTTGAGTAAAAACATTAATGGCTGTACAAATTAGCAGGAAAGTTCTTGATTGAAAACCTGAGCCAATTGACTTTGTAAATCTAATTTGGCAAACATGCAAAACAAATGCACACACGACACGCACCACACACAAAGAGGATTCATTGTTGAACCTTTAGAACCATAAAACCATAGAATTCCTACAGTGTAGAAGGAGGCCATTCAGTCCATCAAGTCTGCACTGACCCTCTGAAAAACCCTATCTAGACCTACTCCCTACCCTATCCCATAACCCCACCTAACCTGCACATCTTTGGATGCTACTGCTACTAATAATAATAATAGCTTATTGAAACAAACAAAGAAAAGTACAGCACAGGAACAGGCCCTTCAGCCCTCCAAACCTTCGCCGACCATGCTGCCCCTCTAAACTAAAATAATCTGCACTTCCGGGGTCCGTATCCTTCTATTCCCATCCTATTCTTGTATTGTTCAAGATGCCCCTTAAACGTCACTATCGTCCCTGCTTCCACCACCTCCTCCGGCAGCGAGTTCCAGGCATCCACTACCCTCTGTGTAAAAAAAAAACTGCCTCGTACATCTCCTCTAAACCTTGCCCCTCGCACCTTAAAGCTACGCCCCCTAGTAATTGACCCCACTACCCTGGGAAAAAGCCTCTGACTATCCACTCTGTCTATGCCCCTCATAATTGTGTAGACCTCTATCAGGTCGCCCCTCAACCTCCGTCATTCCAGTGAGAACAAACCAAGTTTATTCAACCGCTCCTCATAGCTAATGCCCTCCATGACAGGCAACATCCTGGTAAATCTCTCGTGCACCCTCTCTAAAGCCTCCACATCCTTCTGGTAGTGTGGCGACCAGAATTGAACACTATACTCCAAGTGTGGCCT
Source organism: Scyliorhinus canicula (assembly GCF_902713615.1). Taxonomy (NCBI): domain Eukaryota; kingdom Metazoa; phylum Chordata; class Chondrichthyes; order Carcharhiniformes; family Scyliorhinidae; genus Scyliorhinus; species Scyliorhinus canicula. The sequence continues at coordinate 110,739,256 of NC_052147.1, read as the reverse complement.
AACTGAGGTTCTATACAGCTGCAACATGACTTGCCAAGTTTTATACTCAATGCCCCGGCCAATAAAGGCAAGCATGCCAAATGCCTTCTTGACTACCTTCTCCATCTGTGTTGCCCCTTTCAGTGACCTGTGGACCTGTACACCAAGATCTCTCTGACTGTCAATACTCTTGAGGGTTCTACCATTCACTGTATATTCCCTACCTGCATGAGACCTTCAAAAATGCATTACCTCACATTTGTCCGGATTAAACTCCATCTGCCATCTCGCTGCCCAAGTCTCCAAACTATCTAGATCCTGCTGTGTCCTCTGACAGTCTTCATTGCTATCCGCAATTTCACCAACCTTTGTGTCGTCTGCAAACTTACTAATCAGACCAGTTACATTTTCCTCCAAAGCATTTACATATACTATGAGCAGCAAAGGTCCCAGCACTGATCCCTGCGGAACACCACTAGTCATAGCCCTCCAATCAGAAAAGCACCCTTCCATTGCTGCTCTCTGCCTTCTATGACCTAGCCAGTTCTGTATCCATCTTGCCAGCTCACCCCCTCGTGGGAGGCCTCCACTGGGGCCTGGCGCGCAATCGGGGCCTACCAATCGGCAAGCCAGTCTCTTGGGATGGGGGTCTCTTTTGCTCCACGCCGCCCTCTGTAGCCATGCGTCATGTTGCGTTGGGGCTGGCACGGAGAAGGGAGCCACTGCGCATGCACGCATTGGCGGCGGTCCCACTGCGCTTGCGCATATTATCGCAGTGCGCATGCGCAGACCCATGGTGCCCATTTAATGCCGGCATCAGCAGCTGGAGCGGAATGAGTCGCTCCAGTGCCACGATGGTCCCCTGTAGGGGTCAGAATCACTGGTCCTAAGGGCATGTTGATGCCGTCGAGAAACGCAATGGCGTTTACGACGGTGTCAACACTTAGCCTCAGGATCAAAGAATCCCGCCCCAGATTTGCCTGCGGGTTAGCTTTTGGAAGAGTCTGTGAGAGTCTGCATCTGTATCCAGGCTTAATTAAGGGTTTGTGTATCTGGTCAACTTTTTAAAGACAAATCGTTTGCTGCTATGGTTAGGACTGTACATTGGTCACAATACACCAATATTAATCTCCTTGATACTTGGTTAAACAGCTCCAGGGACCTGGGTTTCATACCAGCTTTGGGTGATTGTGTGGAGTTTGCACGTTCTCCCCGTATCTGCGTGGGTTTCCTCGGCGTTTCCTCCCACAGTCCAAAGATGTGCAAGTTAGGTGGATTGGCCATGCTAAATTTCCCCTTCATGCCAGGGATGTGCAGGCTAGGTTACAGGGTTATGGGGATAGGGCAGGGTGGACCAGGGAGTGGACCTGGGTAGGGTGATCTTTCAGAGGGTCGGTTCAAATGACCACCTTCTGCACTGTAGGAATTCTATGAATATTTGGAACAGAGATAGGGAAGGTTAATAATTCGGACATCCAACAGTCCTGTGGATTCTGTAACAGGGAGGAAAAGGGCGGTAGATTTTTTATTTTGAACAGATAGGCAGATGGCATCAGTCAATTCATCCACCTCGAGTCAATCCATTCAAGATAACAGGTTGGGGGCTTTGATGGATGTAATTGGTTGAAGATAGGTTAAATTATGAGCCTTATCCATATATGTTGGCAGGTTTGCCTGAAAAGCAGTCAGATACCAACAGAAATAATCCCAGCGACAAACATTATTTGTTTGCATCTCATTGGATTTAAGTAGCAATCTGTAGATTTGCTATTCTAGATAAAGCTGATGAAATCCTGTAGCCGTCAGGAATGAAAGTTGGCAATCGTTTTCCGCTTACTAAGACTTCTATTTTGTTTCCAGTCCCATCCCTTTCCCTTTCCTGGTCCATTCTGGTTCCCCAGGGCCCAGCAGCGCTCTGGTACCTTTCTCAAGTGGCCGAGCTTCTTAGGCAAGTCTTATCAGTGAATGTCAGTTGGCCAGTTGAGTGCATTATCAGAGGACTAAGCCCAGGCCTGTCTTCACTTGCTGTTCACATGGACACTAAAGGTCATGGATCCTAATCTAGGACAAAACTCCTGACTGAGTTATGTTGATTCCTTCTCGTGGACACTGGGGCTAATTTTCCCACTCCTGCTGAGATCAGCAAATTTGAATTAGAGCTAGGATGGTTTTTATATGCATGAGGTTACTGGAACATTCACACAGTGAAAGCCCAGTTTGAAATCAAAGCTCACCATTGAATGCCATAGAATCCCTACAGTGCAGAAGGAGGCCATTCGGCCCATCAAGTCAGCATTGACCCTCTGAAAGAGCACCCTACGTCGTCCCACTCCCCTGCCCCATCCTAGGGTGCCTCACCTTTGGATACTGAGGGGATATTTTGCATGCCCCATTCACCTAACCTGCACATCTTTGGACTGTGGGAGGAAACCGGAGCTCCCGGAAGAAACCCACACAGACACGGGGTGAACGTGAAAACTCTACACAGACGGTCACCCATGGTCTGAATAGAGCCCGGGTCCCTGGTGCTGTGATGCTGCGGTGCTCACCACTGTGCCGTTGTGCCGAATTAATTTACCTTTTTTTTTATTATTTTGTGGGATGTGGGTAGTGCTGGCTAAGCCAGTGTTTATTGCCCTTCTCTAACTGCCCCTGAGAAGGTGATGGTGAGCTGCCTTCGAACTGTTACAGTGCAAGTGCTGCAGGTACACCCATAGTGTTAGTCGAGAGGGTGTTCCAGGATTTTGACCCAGTGACATTGAAGGAACGGTGTTATAATTCCAAGGCAGGATAGTGAGTGGCTTGGAGAGGAACTTCCAGGTGGTAGTGTTCCTGGTATCTACTGCTCTTGTTCTTCTAGATGATAGTGGTCGTGCATTTGGAAGGTTCTGTCGAAGGAACCTTGGTGAGTTCTTGCAGTGAATCTTGTAGTTGGTGCACACGGCTGCCACTGTTCATCGGTGGTGGAAAGAGTGAATGTTTGTGGAAGGGGTAGCAATCAAAAGTAGACATGGAGTGGGCAACCCGGTTCAAATCAGTGGTGAACATTTGTTTGTGGTGAATGAAAAATATACTCATGGCCTCATAAATAAATCTGGTAACTTAAATACTCCAGCAGGGAGTCAGAAACTCTTAATGAACCTAACCTATGTGAGAAGCTTTAAAATCGCTGGTTTGGGGTTCTGCAACGTGAAATCTACAAACCCGGACTGCAACCTTTAGGTGTTTTATCCCATTGACATGGAAAATCTTTGTGTAACAAACACCATATTTCACAGGGATTACAGGACATGAGACAGCATGGTTATCATAAATGGACATTGATTCAGTTTTTCTTTGAAGGGGTTGGTTGGGGTGCTGGGGGTGGAGGAGAGTGCTCCAAAAAGTATTAATAAATAGGTAAAACTAATTCTATATGGGCCTGTGAACACAGAGATACAAAGAAAGGTCCTTCAGTCATCAGACATAAATGTTGCTGGCCCCCAAAGAAAGAGATTTGTTGCTCCCCTTTTCCAAGGGTGCCTCTGGGTATAATTCCACGGGTTTCCTCCCACAGTCCAAATATGTGCAGTTTAGGTAGATTGTCATGATCAATTTGTGGGATTATGGGGATAGGGTGGGGGAGTGGGCCTAGGTAGGGTGCTCTTTCAGCAGATCGGTGCAGACTCCATTGGCTGAATGGCCTCTTTCTGCACTGGAGGGATTCTATGAATATAATGGAAAGGTTAGAAATGTTAGAAACCTTGGTGAAGTTACTTGGCTTTAAAATCACCTTGAGGGGCAGTTATAATAGATCCATCAAATTCCCACAGTGCAGGAGGAGGCCATTCAGCCATTGGTTCTGCACCGACCCTCTGAAAGAGCACCCTATCTAGTCTCACACCCTCACCCTGTCCCCGTAATCCTATAACCCCACCTAATCTGCACATATTTGGAATGTGGGAGGAAACCGGACCACCCAAAGGAAAACCACGCAGACACTGAGAGAACACACAGACAATCACCCAAGGCTAGAATTGAACCCAGGTTCTTGGCACTGTGCGGCAACACAGCTAACTACTGTGCCACCCATATATGTGATCTGACTTGTAGCTGTGGAGTTTAATCTCACTCCCGTTGTGTGACGCCCTTATTGACTGAGCCTTGCTAATTATTGCCTTTGCTACGATATGGTTACGAGAGTGGAGGACGTACGTCCCAATGCCTAATTCAGCTGATATGGCGATGAACTTGTGCTGTTGAAACTGCTGAAAATGTTTTTTTTTTACCTTGTATTTATAATTTCCTCCGCTGTTGGGTTATCTTTCACTTAAGCCAGCTGCCAATTTTGGAGTCTCGCAGCAAAGAGGGCAGATTCAGCCAGATCTTACAGCTGCTGGTTCTTTGAAAGTTCTGTCCAATTAATCCCACGCCTGCTGCTCTTCACCCACTTTGCCCTGAAGATTTTTTCCTTTTGAAGTGTCTATCTTATGGTGTCCTTGTATGCGGATGATTTGTTGCTATACATTTTGGAACCAGGCTCCTCGGTGGGGGACATAATGGGTTTGATAAGGGCGGCAAGGTGGCACAGTCATTAGCACTGCTGCCTCACGTCACCAAGGACCCGGGTTGGATCCCGGCCCCGGGTCACTGTCTGTATAGAGCTTACACATTCTCCCGTGTCTGCGTGGGTCTCACCCCCACAACCCAAAAAGATGTGCAGGGTGGATGGAATGCCTGTTTGGTTTTATTGGGAAATGGATTGGATAACTAAATTGAGGCTTTCAGTACAAAGGTTGTTTGAGACTTTGCGCTGGCTGAATGACAGTTTTCTTTCTTCTCTTTCCAGAAATTGTGGATGGAAATGCAAAGATGACACTGGGTATGATCTGGACAATCATCCTTCGATTCGCAATTCAGGATATCTCCGTGGAAGGTGAATAGGTTCACCCTCTGAATTATCTTTGAAGTCCTTTTGTATCCAGTGGAAAATAAAAACATAGCAGAGGGAGTGTTCCAGGTTTTCCTGCCGGCGGGAACAATGGGAAAACCCATTGATCGTGCCAGCCAATGACAGGTTGATCCGCCACTGCAAAGGAAAATCTTTCCCATTGCTGCAGTTAAAACTTCGGGCCTAAAACACTGAAAGCCTGTTTACCTTTAACTTCCATACACGGCTGTCCTCACTGGAACTATACCTTGCCTTTTGAACAGAATTGGAGAAAAGCAGATATGCTCAAGGCTGTGATACTCCCGGTCAATGTTTAAATTGTTACCAACTGGTAAATGTGCTCTATCCAATGGTTATCAGCAAATTGCAGCCGACACAAACTTTGTAAAATGCTGGCCTCATGAATTAAGTACCTGATAATTAAAATAATTTCTCTGCTCCCAACGAAGAAATGCATGCTATTCATTGGCGGAGCTGGTATTTTGGAAACATTTTTTATTCTCTCCTCTTCCCTTCACCACAAGAAGAACAAATAGATTTATCCCTTATTACAAAACAGTCCTTGGGATAAAATAACTAGTGAGGAAAGTTAAAGTACAACATCAATGTAAATGTTGGAGTGCTCCTAATTGAGTAGCTTCTAAGAGCATCTAGATCCCTCCACAGTTGGAAATGGTCTTCTTTCTATTCTGTCCCATCCTTTCATTATTTTGACTAATTCTCTCATGTCTCCCTTTAATCTGTGTTCTGATGAAACATATTTCTTCATTCCGGGCAGCTTCCGAGCAGATGTTTCCGAAGTCCCAATGTGACTTCCTAAAGCATAGAGCCTCATACTCCACCAATACTCGGGGAGCCAGTTGTATGCTGCTAAAGTAATTGGACTAGTAGTCCAGAGATCCAGGCCTCTTTGAACCCACACATGGGTGGTGGAATTTGAATTCAAGTAATAAAATCTGGAATATACAACTAGCCTCTGTGATGGTGACCATGACAACCACAATTGATTGTTGTATAAACCTATCTGGTTCACAAATGCCCTTTAGGGAAGGAAACCTGCAATCCTTACCTGGTCTGGCCTACATGTGACTCCAGACCCATGGCAATATAGTGGCTCTTAACTGCCCTTTGAAATGGGCAGTTAGGGTTGGGCAAAAAATGGTGACCTTGCCAAAGATGCCCATATCCCAATGAAAAATATGGTTGACTAATTCTCATCATTTGGATTTTATATGCTACACCATGTGATAAAACCTACAGTTCCATCTGTTTTCTTTAATGAATTTTCAACCTGAGGTGGTGTCTTTAATGCCCTGTGAAATTATATCACCAACTAGAGATCTCCCCTCAGAACCATCAGGTAAATGTTGTCTCTAACTTTTAAGCCTGTTGGTTTTAAAGTTTCCCTCTGGTTTTCGCAGAGACGTCTGCAAAAGAAGGGCTCCTCCTATGGTGTCAACGCAAGACAGCTCCCTATAAGAATGTGAACATTCAGAACTTCCACATCAGGTAACCCCCAGTCTTAAAAACGTGCTCCTTCAAGCTGGTCAGGAATTGCAAGGCTGCCTGTGTAAGATGGTAATTCAATGTTACAATCAAAATCTCGGAGTTGATTAGTTGTAGCTTAAGAGTGAAGCACTGGCGCAATCCTTGCCTTGCACACACCTCTTACTATTGTGCACTTTTACGTAGTCCCCATCATAATAACTGGCTGAGGGACATTGAGGAGGTCAAAGTCCTGGCGATCCAGTCATCCCAAGCGGTTTTAGTTGGGCAACATACTTCTGAATGCACAAACGTACTTAGCCGCCAAATTTGTTGCTTTTTACCATCGGTACTGCATAGTATCAGAGAATTTACAGTGCAGAAGGAGGCCATTCGGCCCATCGAGTCTGCACCGGCTCTTGAAAAGAGCACCCCACCCAAGGTCAACACCTCCACCCTATCCCCATAACCCAATAACCCGACCCAACACTAAGGGCAATTTATCATGGCCAATCCACCTAACCTGCACATCATTGGACTGTGGGAGGAAACCGGAGCACCCGGAGGAAACACACGCAGACACGGGGAGGATGTGCAGACTCTGCACAGACAGTAACCCAGTGGGGAATCGAACCTGGGACCCTGGAGCTGTGAAGCAATTGTGCTATCCACAATGCTACCGTGCTGCCCCTTGTCGCAACATTCATGGGTTTGGTTTATTTTTTTCTTCCTGTGAGAAATTTGATTACACCATAAATCTAATGAATGCATTATGGCACTCAGTTTCAAGGTGAAGCTGGAATCTGAAATTAAAATGAGGAAATGTTAATGCCGGTATCATTTTCTTCCCGCTTCTCTGTTTTTTAGTTGGAAGGACGGCCTTGGATTCTGTGCTCTTATCCATAGACACCGGCCAGAGCTTATTGACTATGCAAACCTGCGAAAGGTCTGGCTTTTTTTTTTGCATTCATGCATGTCTTTGCTGTGCAAATGAATACACTAGGATAGTTGGATACTCAAAATCTAAATTCATGCCCATTCTCTATAAATCCCAATACAGCCAAACCTTGTGGAAAATGATAAGTCTCTGAAAAATGTTTGTGACAAAGGGAATGATCTGACATGGGTGGAAAGAACTTTTCTCTCTGGACTGTATTGTTCAGTTTCCATGGGTGACTTGGGTAATAGAATAGAACAGTACAGCACAGAACAGGCCGTTCGGCCCTCGATGTTGTGCCGAGCAATGATCACCCTACTCAAACCCACGTATCCACCCTATACCCGTAACCCAAGAACACCCCCCCTTAACCTTACTTTTTAGGACACTACGGGCAATTTAGCATAGCCAATCCACCTAACCCGCACATCTTTGGACTGTGGGAGGAAACCGGAGCACCCGGAGGAAACCCACGCACACACTGGGAGGACGTGCAGACTCCGCACAGACAGTGACCCAGCCGGGAATCGAACCTGGGACCCTGGAGCTGTGAAGTATTTATGCTAACCACCATGCTACCGCGCTGCCCCTTTTGTTTCCCCTTTTTTTAAAGCTGCTTAATATCTTTCCATCCATGGGCTGGGGAACGTGAATTCGCCAGGAAAGATGATCAATTAAACATGCCTGGCCTAGTGGACCTAGGCTTTCTACCAGGCCCATCCACCCCCTTCCTAGCCTGTTCGGTGGAGAGAGAGCAGAAAATTGCTTCAGGATGCATTCTGCTGCAAAACCGCTTCCTACCATCCGGCCTGACGATGCCCACTCGTGTGGCAAATAAGCAGCATGTTCAGGAAATATAGTTTGTTTTATGTCTTTTTGAAGGATGGCTGCATATTAGGTCCAAGCCATCTAGTGTTTGTTGTCCCTTTTCTTCTCCTTGTGCATAGTCAGTAGGCCAACATCAAGGCATCAGCCATGCAGAAGTGATCAGTTAACACAAACATATTTATGTTAATTTATTAAGGATTTGAGGAGTTGGTAGCAGTGTTACACAGTTTGAAAACGTATTCACATCTCTGCATTGGTAGCTTCCTCGGAACCAACTGTGACTAATGTCCGAATCGCATGATACACTACACCATAACCTCTCTAGTAATTATACAGAAAACATAACCACACCCACTTAAAGGTGTGCCGTAACAGTGTCTACAACAGTCTAATGAGAGAGATATAGAAACAGAATAATGGCGGGTCTCGTGTGAGTGACATTCTTATATGCAGTCTTGAGATTGAATTTGAGATGATTGTGTTTTACAAGCAAAGGCTAGTGAGGGTATCATTTGTCTTTATAATGTATCCATAATATTTATTGTTACATATTTGTGCATACTGCATCCTCTGTGCATACTGATTCCAATCTCCCAGTCCGAAAAGAGACATGATAAAAAAAATTTCCAACCTGTATCCAAGAGATATGGGGAGATGGCTGAGATAGCGAACCAGTCTTTATCCTTGTTGACCGTTTTGTAAGGGGCAATGAAAGGACTCCACACCGAGTTGTACAGATTATGTCCCCAGCCCACCACTCTGTGCCATCCCAATCTCCCAGTGATAAAATCAATCCACAACATTGAAATATACCACACCCCACTGAGCAAACAACCCCACTATTGTCAACCATAAATTGTTGAGGTCAGGACCAACCAAATATTCCATAACCCCAGATTAAAAATACAGTAGATCTTGGTAAATAAAAGTGGACAAGAAGTAATACAAATCATTATCCAAACACAAGTGGCAGGCTCCAGTGCAGCATGTATTAAATCTTGCCCTTTTCTGTTTCCACTCTGAGTTTTGTCTTGATTGGTTACTGGAAGCATCAATCAAAATGGCAAAGCATTGACAGTGAGAAGCTTCCATTAGGAAATATGTAGAGAGCTAATACAACTGTTGAGGATCAGAATTAAATGTGATTGATTGGCACATATGATCATTTCGTATCTGGGGCCATTTCAGTCAGTTGTTGAGTCGGAAAAGGGCGCAGAAAGACAGCAATGAATTGGAACCTCTCTCGATTTGTTTCCCTTGTGCTCCATGAAGTACTTCACTTCCATGAGCCATTTTAGCCATTGTCCTTTGTTAACATAAGAATGTTAAATCACCTATTGGGAGGAGAGCATGCGTTTTTGATGTCTTGTTGATCTTTGCTTTTTTTCCAAAATTGTGTTAGGATGACCCTTACACCAATTTGAACACCGCCTTTGATGTGGCAGAAAAATACTTGGACATTCCCAAAATGCTGGATGCTGAAGGTGAGGGGCCTCTACTGTAATGAGTCATAATATGCACTTTGTTATACCATCTTGAACAGTCATAATCACAAGATAGACCGATTCCTTTGAATGAAGATCATTTACATTTGTTTTGCAAGTATCTAAATGTTACAGTCTTAGGTGTTTGAAGCATGCCTGAGCTGCAGGTGTCACCCTTACAGAATGTGTGCCGTTTTAGTGCTACCAATCACTTCATGCTGCATTAACCAGAAATCAGAAATGGACATGCTGTGTTACAATTTATTGTCTCATTGAGAAATGTTGAAGCAGCTGCAACAGAATTTTGCTTTGCAGCTGAGCTGTTGTAAATACAGAGTGCAGAAGTTCTGGTTGTACTTCAGAGCTCAATTTAGAGGTCAGAGACCTCGAGAGAAGGCATATTTTCCCAGTCAGCTATATCTGCAGATTAAATAGAGCTGGAGTTAATTGGCTCCAAACGACTGCAGTGCATATTCTTCTTGGAACTGAATCCTGATTACACTGCACTCACTGAGAAAATGGGCCAAATATTCCTTGTGTTGCAAAGCTCAGAGATACTGCTCTGCTCGCTTCGCAATATCCAAGTCCAGTGCGCTCAATATCATTTGAAGGAATGGTCCAACTGAGGAACTTGAGGCTACAGTGTCATGACTGTGAGTCTGGTCCCTGGGTGGTTGGGGGACAGGGGTGGGTGGCATTCAAGATGTGAGAAAATTTGGGGAATGTTTGAGAATTTGAGAAAAAGTTGAGAACTTTAGAACTTTATTGGCACTCGCCAATAAAAGTGGGCTCCTTGTGACTTTGAGGTGAGTGCCTGAGGAAGAGGCATATATCAAGAGCTGCACCATTGTTGGCTGTGTCTTTAGTGGCCTGGACAATAAACTCTGGAATTCCTTCCTACTGCTCTCTAACTCACCCCCCTTAGAAGACGCTCCTTAAAACCAAACTCTTTCACCAAGCTTTTGGTCATCTTACTTTCTCCCCATAACTGTGTGGGTTTCCTCCGGGTGCTCTGGTTTCCTCCCACAGTCCAAAGATGTGCAGATTAAGTGGATTGGCCATGCTAAATTGTTCCTTAGTGGAGTTGATGGTTTACGGGGAAAGGGTGGAGACATGGCCTTAAGTAGGGTGCCCTTTCCAAGGGCTAATGTCGACTCGAAGGGCAGAATGGCCCCCATCTGCACTGTAGGGATTCTATGATTCTAATATCCCCTTACATGGTTCGATGTCATACTTTGTTTTGTAATGCTCCAGTGAAGCATTGCGGGAAGTTTTGTTACATTAAAGGCACCATATAAACCTACGTTGTAGTTGCTGTTGATAGAGATTTCTGAATAGCCTAGTTTAGAACCTTCAGCAGGGGGATAGGTATCTGCGCATGTCACCCACCCAGCTCAGCAAAGAGGAATTGGGCAGCTCTCTCTCGCGCCCTCTGTCTCTCGCGCCCTCTGTCTCTCGCGCCCTCTGTCTCTCGCGCCCTCTGTCTCTCGCGCCCTCTGTCTCTCGCGCCCTCTGTCTCTCGCGCCCTCTGTCTCTCGCGCCCTCTGTCTCTCGCGCCCTCTGTCTCTCGCCGCCCTCTGTCTCTCGCGCCCTCTGTCTCTCGCGCCCTCTGTCTCTCGCGCCCTCTGTCTCTCGCGCCCTCTGTCTCTCGCGCCCTCTGTCTCTCGCGCCCTCTGTCTCTCGCGCCCTCTGTCTCTCGCGCCCTCTGTCTCTCGCGCCCTCTGTCTCTCGCGCCCTCTGTCTCTCGCGCCCTCTGTCTCTCGCGCCCTCTGTCTCTCGCGCCCTCTGTCTCTCGCGCCCTCTGTCTCTCGCGCCCTCTGTCTCTCGCGCCCTCTGTCTCTCGCGCCCTCTGTCTCTCGCGCCCTCTGTCTCTCGCGCCCTCTGTCTCTCGCGCCCTCTGTCTCTCGCGCCCTCTGTCTCTCGCGCCCTCTGTCTCTCGCGCCCTCTGTCTCTCGCGCCCTCTGTCTCTCGCGCCCTCTGTCTCTCGCGCCCTCTGTCTCTCGCGCCCTCTGTCTCTCGCGCCCTCTGTCTCTCGCGCCCTCTGTCTCTCGCGCCCTCTGTCTCTCGCGCCCTCTGTCTCTCGCGCCCTCTGTCTCTCGCGCCCTCTGTCTCTCGCGCCCTCTGTCTCTCGCGCCCTCTGTCTCTCGCGCCCTCTGTCTCTCGCGCCCTCTGTCTCTCGCGCCCTCTGTCTCTCGCGCCCTCTGTCTCTCGCGCCCTCTGTCTCTCGCGCCCTCTGTCTCTCGCGCCCTCTGTCTCTCGCGCCCTCTGTCTCCCGCGCCCTCTGTCTCCCGCGCCCTCTGTCTCCCGCGCCCTCTGTCTCCCGCGCCCTCTGTCTCCCGCGCCCTCTGTCTCCCGCGCCCTCTGTCTCCCGCGCCCTCTGTCTCCCCGCGCCCTCTGTCTCCCGCGCCCTCTGTCTCCCGCGCCCTCTGTCTCCCGCGCCCTCTGTCTCCCGCGCCCTCTGTCTCCCGCGCGCATGCCCTCTGTCTCGCACGCACCGCTCTCTGTTTTCTCTGTTATTATAAAAGGTTTCCTTGTTCCCAAATTCTGTACCTCTGAAAAGAAACCTTGGGAGCTGCAGTAGTCCAGAACATTTTTGAAATAGAAAATGGTGCTTCAAAGTTAAGAGAGCAGTGCAAAATTGAAGTCTACCTGCAGAAAAAGGTTTTCTAATTAAATCGGGAAAGTTGAGTGGAATTTGCCCAGAAGGCTGAACAAATGGATCTGGTATCAGATAAGACTGATGGGTAATTCCCTGAGAATTTTGAACAGTTCTGCCCTTTGCACAGCTGGTAGGATTTACCATTGTTAAATCCTAAATGTTGTGATAATAGCTAAATTGGATCATTAACATTTGAATAAATGTGGACTTTAATGTCATGTTGGGCAGGAAAACCGTATCACTTCACGTCGGCTCGCCTGTATTTACTGAGCTAACTCCCAGCATTTTATTAACTGCTGTATGAACTGTGCAGTGTGGAAACAATCTTATAATAATCCTGTGTTGTTCAGACCAAAGCTGTTTCACCCGCTAAAATGCATGTGGTCTTTTGTAATGCCACTTCTCAGCTCTCCTCTTTGAGCGTGCTCTTAAACTGCACCAGTCATAACAGCTTACATTTTATAAAGCACTTTTTAAAGTAAATAAACAACCCCCTGGAGTTTCACAGGAGATTATAAAACAGTATGATACCGAGCTACATGCGGAGTTATTAGGTCAGATGACCTAAAGCTTGGTCAAAGAGGTAGGTTTTTACGGGGTATTTCAAAGGAGGAAAGCTCTGGAAGGAATGTTTTCCAGAGCTTTATGGCTTGGAGAATTCAAGGTGCGGCCACTGATGGGGGGCCGATTACAATCGGGGATGCTGAGCGCAGATATCTCCGAGAGTCATGGGACTTCTGTCATAATATCCACTCATGTACATAATGAAGTGCAAACAGGCAGTGATTGACACACAGGATGACCCGTATGCACACAGCACAGTGCAGCCAATCACCAGACAGGACACTACCACTATAAAGCCAGAGGACAGTAGGTTTCCCGCTCTCTCTGGACCCAGCCTCTGAGACAGTCAGAGTCCACGAGCTGGCCAGTGCAAACACCATGCGGTAGCTAGTAAGTCTGGTCAGGCTAGTACAAGGTCTCCAGTCAGTTCAGTATAGTGTCGACGCACAGCTGAATATGTACAGCAGTTCTATAGTTGAATAAAACCGTGTTGGATCTTCTCCAGTGTTAGAGGTCTGTTTCTAGCTTCACTGCATCAAGTGCAGTCCACATCAAATCAACCTGCCTAACACATCAACTTCAGATGTAAATCCCTGACTAGAGCCCATTGAGAAATGTGAGGCTGATAGACCCAAGTTACGCTGTTGAGTGCAATTTGCATTGTGCTGTGCTGCAGAGGGCTCTGGAGCTTTCCTTCGGAGTACCTGTTTCGCTCATCATCAAAAACATTTCATGCTGAGTTTCATGGGTGGTTCAATGGCCTGGGTGCTTCTGAAATACTTTGGGTTGGAGTTTGCACCCTATCTGGTGCCATGGTCAAGCCATGTAACACTGCCTACTTGAATAATCACATGCCACACAGTGGCAGTGCCACCTGGAGGCAAATATTCCATTTCTATCACTGATGTTACCTAATGCACATCTGAACTCTCTTCACATTGGTTTGAAAGCAATTGTGTAACACCACATCTATTTCAAAGCTCCTTTTAAAACACAACTCTTAATTAAACATAAGTTGCTATTTTCTGCACAGGAATATGTTTTATTGCAGCTGATCCTGCCTATTAACCTACCTGGCATGTAAAATCATATTTTCTCATTATTATGTTAACTCTAATTAGCAGAAAGGCATTCTCCCCCTGGGGCAGCGCTTCCTTTTAACAAGAGCATCGATTGCCTCGGGCATTTGCAGAGCCTTTCATTTTGTTAACAATCAATATGATTGATGCCTTGATTTGCTCCATGCCTGCTTATGGGATTAAATTATTGGAAGCCATTGCCAGACATTGGTACTAATCAGGAAATAGAAAGTGCCTTCCAACTTTTATCCGTAATGACCTGATGCTATAAGGAAACAATGGGATGTTTACTCTCGTTTGTGATCAAGAGTCTGTTATAGGACGCTGTGAATGCTGTTCATTTTTCCTGGGCGAGGCATCATACCGCTATATCCTTCACATGGAGTAGAAATTTAAATTGTAAATTCTATGATCCTAAATCATAGAATCCCCACAGTGGAGAAGGAGGCCATTCGGCCCATCGTGTCTACACCGATCCTCTGAAAGAGCATGACGCCTAGGCCCAATCCCCCACCCTTTCCCCGTAACTCCACCTAGAGACAGTTTTTCATGACCAATCCATCTCACCTGTACATCTTTGGACTGTGGGAAGAAACTGGAGCACCCGGAGAAAACCCACGGAGACACAGGGAGAATGTGCAAACTCCACATGTCACTCGAGGTTGGAATCTAGCCCAGGTCGCTGGCGCTGTGAATCAGCAGTGCTAGATAATGTGCCACCGTCCCGCCCCTATCTTTCATGTTTTTTTGTGTTACGCTGTGCGACCCAATATAATTATTAAGTAATAAGTTCTTTTGCGTTTTGTTGACTTTTTCAATTATGGTCCTCCTCCCTCTGGTACCAGACCCCAAGAGGGAATTGGTAACCATGGACTTTCACTGGATTGGTCCATGATTATGCTTAGCAAAGTACTGGTGGTTTGCCATTGCTTTCTGCAATACGGCAAGGAAAGGAAACTCTTCCAATCGTGCCACCTGCCAGCAGACATATTGGAAGGATCTAATCAACCTCCTTGAAGGCACCATCCATGTCCATCAAGCCCTGAAGTGGGACATGAACCCGGAGCTCCTGACCAGGAGGTAGGGACACTACCATTACACCACAAGACCACCTTAGTTACTGTAATCAACAATAACTTTGGGCCTTGTCCATACTTAATTTCCTGATCACTTATTTTGGAAAAAATGAAGTTCCACTGTGCCATGATGACCTGGCCAGTTCACGGGTTGATGATCTTATTGACCATGTTGTATCCCTCTCTGTTGATAGTTTTTAATGTGCCTTGTATTTCTTTTCACTGGCCACATTGATGATACGTTAACCTATTTAAAACAAATACCATTGGTCACCAGCAGTGGTGTTTTTTTTAGCTTAACCTGCAATTGTGTTGTGTGCCTTGGGAGAATTTAAATTCTCGGACATATAAGAGCTGGATTTCACGCAGTTTGGGTCATCTCCAATTTTTGGAATGCAGAAATCACTCCAGGCTTCTTTGCACCGAGCTTCACGTGAGGGCTACTCTCATCTGTCCAGTGCAATACAACTGTTGCTAAATGTTTTCCCTCAAGATTTTCAATAGATGAATACATTATGTTGAGTTTTTAAAAAAAATAAATCCTTTCCTGTGTTTCCTGACAGACATTGTGGGTACAGCTCGTCCGGACGAAAAGGCAATCATGACTTATGTCTCTAGCTTCTACCATGCATTTTCAGGAGCCCAAAAGGTATCCGAGGAATCCATATTTCCTGCAGCAATTGCTTCTCTGGCTAACTATTTTTTTCTGTTCTCCAGCTGGTCTGTGTTTCTCCCCTCATGCTGAACTTTCCACTCTTGATATGATCTCCTGTGTTGCATGATCGGAACAGTACGGTTCTTCGCTAATTGTACCTTGGCTCACCTTTTCCTTTCCTAATCTCTTCTTGTCTTCCTTGCACAGATCTTTTAAGCACGCTTAGGCCGGATGAAAAGGCCGTAATGACCTATGTTTCATGTTACTACCATGCGTTCTCAGGTGCGCAGAAGGTGAGAAACCTACCTCACCCCTGTAGAATTCCCCTTTGATTTAGATTTTCTTCCTCTTGTTTCCATAGATCCCATATTGTCCTTCATCTTTTCTTTAGTCTGGTTTATGGTGGTCCAGCTGTTAAAATAACTTTAAAGAGGCGCAGGTTTAGAGATTAAGCACACTCATTCATTAATTGCACCAGCTCCTCCACAGTCACCCTAGTGTTAATGATATATATTTTAAAATTAATTTACGGGATGCGGGCGTCGCTGGTTTGGCCAGCATTTATTGCCCTCCTTCATTGCCCTTCAGAAGGTGATGGTGAGTTGCCTTCTTGAACCGCTGCGGTCCTTCAGGTGTAGGTACACCCCCTATGCTGTTAGGGAGGGAGTTCCAGGATGTTTTCCCAGCGACAGTGAAGGAGCGGTGATATATTTCCAAGTCAGGGTCGTGAGTGACTTGGAGGGGGGACCTCCAGGTTGTGGGGTTCCCAGGTATCTGCTTCTCTTGTCCTTCTAGATGGTAGTGGTCATGGGTTTGGAAGGTGTTGTCTAAGGAACCTTGGTGAGTTACTGCAGTGCATCTTGTAGGTGTTACACACATCTGTCACTGTTTGTCAGTCATGGAGGATTTGAATATTTGTGGAAGGAGGTGCAGCGGGCTGCTTTGTCCTGGATGGTGTGCTAATTATGTTGTTAGGATACACAGGTGAGGGCATTATTTAATTAAGTTGAATACACATAAATAAGAGACTGCTGGGGCACTGGGTTGAGTGGGAAGAGAACTATGAGACTGAACAAAGTCACTAAACACTCTCAACAATGAAAAGCTCTGTGCCTTAGTTTCAGCACCTGACATGAATCCTTTTAACACCTAGGACATGGTTCCTTTGGTATAACTCTAATCCATTCCCTCAGTATCATTTTGTGATGGACTTGGTAGGTGTGATGTTGAGCATTGTTGCCTCATCTGCCAGTTTTTCTATAGCTCCTGTAGCAACCATTTTCTTAAAATACGGCTGACAAGCTTAAGAGGCAATGAGAACTTTGGACCTGAACATCACACCAAATATTTGATCCTACCATTTATTTTCCAGTTATCCTTCCAATTTTACCCTATATTGTAGGGCTCTCTCTTCCAAGTTATTGCCAGTTCTGTGACTTAAGTGACTCTAGGTGCCTCCATTAGGCAGCCAATCTACTTGACTGTTTGCAGGAAAATCCTCTGTGATGAGAATTATAAAGTGTTGAGTCACGTGCTTCTGTTGGCATTGAATGTGGCGATTAAAAGTTAGTTAATCATCCTGAAAGACTGCACCGAGTAATTTCTGAGAGTAATATGTTGGTGCTGGACTGGTGAGTTTCAAAGAACCAGCCTTGGTCTGTACATGGGTTAGCCATCTTTTCAGCCCCCAGTCCCTCTTTCATTGTTCCTCCACAGCGGTGCCTGGAGAAGGAAGTCTAGGTTACAGACGTCCCCCTGCCTGCTATTGGTTCCATTGTTGATTATACCCAGCAGACCTTCTGAGCCTCTCCCCTCCCCTTCCACAACTGCCCCAACCTGAATGATTTCACTCCATGGGGTAAAATAATTTCTACAAGTTTCTCCTTTGGTATCTGCTCTTTTGCATTGTTCCAACTTGAGGGCATGCCCAGAGCAAACTTGTATTAAAGCTCAGTTGCCACTCGTGCTGAAGTTAATCAATGACCAGTTGTAAATTGTAGATTCTGGGTTTCCAACTTTCCCCCCATTTCTCATTGTTCTGTCTCTGACAGTTCTTTCATCCCAGTTCTCTGCAACATACCAAACCAGAATTTAACCTTGGTGGACCCATAGTAAGCCAGCAGCAAATTAGTTTCCAGCCAAAGTAACCTCCTCGTATTGAAATAGTCATTCTTAGGGCAGCACGGTGGCACAGTGGTTAGCATTGCTGCCTACAGCGCTGAGGACCCGGGTTCGAATCCCGGCCCTGGGTCACTGTCCGTGAGGAGTTTGCACATTCTCCCCGTGTCTGCGTGGGTTTCACCCCCACAACCCAAAAGATGTGCAGGGTAGGTGGATCGGCTGCGCTAAATTGCCCCTTAATTGGAAAAAATAATTGGGTACTCTAAAAAAAATTTTTAAAACAGTCATTCTTTTTTTACTATTTCTTGGCTTTGTTCTTGAGACTGGTCATCCTTAACAACCATAGACTATATCTACTTCTCTTTGTATTGTGAATATCTTTTGCTTCTCTCTCTGGCTTGGCTGGTCCTCAATGTGATGCTCAGTTAATCATTGTATACGATATACTTAATTGATTCCTAACTGCGTTAACTGAATACAGGTTTTCTTTTTTAGTACTGCCGATTGTGTTAAAATGTCTTATCCACTTTGTTCCATGTTTATTATTTTCCCAGGACAGATGCAGTTTATGAATTTTAATGTGGTAACTGGTTTCTGCACTTTAAAAAAAATACTACTCTATCTAGTAAGAGTTGCAGAGCATCACAATTTTATGGTCAAACATAGGAAACACATAACAGTGAATGAAAAACAATTCCAGCAAATGATGTCCAACTCATGACCCCACATGCCCATTTATTAAAACTGATACATGGTTTCCATTCATTTTTATCATGTCTTCTCTGCGAATTCTTTCTGCAATGAAGAGCGTAAACTGGAAAAATTATATTAAAACCATTTATGGCGACTAT
The DNA here is from genome assembly GCF_902713615.1 of Scyliorhinus canicula. Taxonomy (NCBI): domain Eukaryota; kingdom Metazoa; phylum Chordata; class Chondrichthyes; order Carcharhiniformes; family Scyliorhinidae; genus Scyliorhinus; species Scyliorhinus canicula. Next base: position 110,720,608 of record NC_052147.1, on the reverse strand, counting down.
AGTTTCATGAATACAGCTATACTTTTATAGATTTGTATTCAATTACTCAGCGCTGAATTGTTTTCATTTGCTCCCTCATAGTTTAGATCTCTGTTCTTTTAAGTTATTCTATTCTACGATATGCGCCACTTCCCTTGTGAGGAAGGTGGACCGTTGACTCGGTTTCTAACCAACCCAGCAAGAGACTGCTGAGAAGCAGGTTCGACATTCTTTATTGTTCCATCACCTGTGTGGGTGGAGCAACCTAAATGTGTCTGTTTGCTGAGCTGTGAGCGTTCTTATTTGGCAAACAATTGGTAAGTAAGTGACCCATCTGTTTGCTTTTGCCGGGGGAAGATTTATTCTAGCCTGTGACTGTGTGTCTGGACAGCATGTGTGATCCAGATGTGAGGCCGTTGACTAAGCGTTATTCTCTCTTGGGTCCCTTCGGTGAGCCTGATGTGGCCAAGGTCAGTTATTGTGCACGGATGAGATTACCCTGTTGTGCAGCATCTGCCTGTACCATAGTGGTCAAGCGGCAAGCTGGACCATTTGCTTGTATTTGCTGAATTTGTGCAAATGTAAACACTTATTTTCTGCTCCTCTCTGAACCCTCTTCTCATTGCTCATTTTCCACTTAGATGTTAGTGTTGCGGGCCTGAGGAAAATGTCTCTTGAGCAACTTCCTTCTTCTCTCGCTCTGTCCTTAATGCCGTGCAGGTACAGGCCTTGGTTTGGCTCGAGGTTTTTCTTTTGCACTTGTGCGTTCAATTAATGCTGAATTGTGTGGTTTGTGTGTAAACACTCATCCTTTAGATATTGCATGAATTTTTCCACTGGTCTTGTATCTCTTCTATTTTTAATACATACAGGTCTATCACTATTTTTTTTGTATTTCTAAATGAGCCCCTGCCTTGCAACTAGCCCAACAGCCTTTCCAAAGGTGTAATTTCCTCTTGAATTTCAGACGAGTCATTTTATTTAACATTTGAATGAGCTTTCAATCAAGCCCTCCCTCAGCCTAATCGGATTAACTGTTCATCTTCTTTACCTGTGTAACATGACTGTCACCTTTGCTTACATAAATCTTTCCATTCCTGAGTATTTCTTTGTACGTGATGCACTTTGAGAGGTTGCCTTCTTTCTAAGGTGGACCGAATGGCTCAATCCAGCCCGGTAGCATTTCCAAAACACACAGATATCCATTTCCGTTCCTGACCGAGGGCACTGGGTGGCTCAGGATGCATTACCCACTGTGTAAGTACTGAACGCCACACACATCTTGAGAATGTTGCCTCCCAGTGATAAATATTGAAGTGTCCGAACACCAATGCGTGGTAATCTGGCATGGCTACACAATATATTTGTTCAGCTTTGAGAGAAAATTGATTAGTCAGTAAATATTGGATTCGGCCGGCCAAAAATAAACAATGCCTTTCATCTACCCTCCTACTGTAAATGGCCCTAAACTGGAAATGTGTTTGCTGGATGGCTTTCTGCACAAACGCACATTGCCAAATGACATGTTGTCATCGAGATTTTCTAACCTGTTTGATGTGTGGTTGGTAAACATTCGGCAGGAAATATCCACACTCCGTATACAATGAGCCACTGCACAGCAAATCTCTTATTTTCTTTTTGTTCTTTGGTTTCAAAGCGGGTAGTAGTTTATAATGTTCATGGAAGATAGTTAAGTTTGCAACTTGCCTTCAATTTCAAGTCCACTGGTCAAGAACATCTCTGTGCACTGAGTGTTGTAGGATGGGTTCTTTAGATGTTGAGATCGAGACTTGGATACTTAAATATGAATCATTTATTGTTAGTCTTTACAGATCCCAGGTTACTGTCATGCATGGTGTTGCTTCCATGCAGGTAGATTGCTTCCTGAATGTTCTCCCTTAGTCTATTACCATTTGACTCTATATGCCATACCATGGTCAGTGCCATTCATTCTCCAGTTCCACGTTAACCATTGTTCTGCTGAGCATCTTTACAGTGGTATGCACACAGTATCATCATGAGTTGTTAAGACCCATTTTCCTAATTATTGCCTGGTTTTGTTTTAATTTTAATGTTATTGGTTCAAAAACCTACTACTTTAATATATTTTCCCGAACTTGCAGTCCATGTTGGAAATTATAGAGATCAACTCGTGTTATTTAAAACCATCACTTCACTTTTTTTAAAAAACAACAGTGCACAAGCTGCTCTTAAAACCTTCCTCTTCAAATAAGAGTGTAAACTCATTGGGCTGAAATTTCATCCTTGTGGCGGGTAGCAGGAGTCCGGAAAATCCCCGGCTCGGCCCACCCACCTCAGAAGGAAGTGCCTGAAAGGACGGCTTTTTCATTAGGAGGGGTGGATTGGGAGCTGGAGCCAAATAACTGACCAGGGCGACGGTTCAGAGGCAGCCACATGGACTGTTGGGTGTGGAGGCAGGCGGTTTAAAAAGCCCACCTTGGTTTTATAGGATTTTGCCCCAGTTGGTAATAAAACAGAAATGCCCTCTCCACCCCCCCCCCCCCCCCCCCCCCACCCCCCCAATACCTCCCATGCCCTATCCATGCCACCTCAAGCCAATGTCATCCATACAACTTCTGCCAATTTACAGAACAGGTCATAGAGCCAAAGCTGTCAATCAAGCAATGTTTTCCTTGGGGCCCTGGTGTTTCAGTATTCTAATGGATGTCTGAGCTCTCAGCCAAGAATAAATAATGAGACTTGGCTGAGAGCCCGGAAGTTCATTGCCTGTTGAAACCTTTTGAGTTCCAGAGAAACCATTGCTTGATTGGCAGCTCTGGATCTCTGATCTCTGTTGCCAATTCCACAATGTTTATTTACCCAAGTTAATGAGGCTTCATGTGCTTGCATCTTCTGCTATTGATTCTTTTAGGGTCTGGATGGTTGACATTTTTATTGGCCTGTTGAAGAATGTGGAAAGTTATCAATGAATGACTTTTGAAAGAACCTTTCTTCATACATCCTACTATCATTGTCGGGTGTATTGGTCCTTCAGAGATTATAGTGGATGAATGGGCATGGAAAGTGCCATAACTTGGCATGGAGACATGAAGGGATGATACAGGTTGTTTGGAGGGCATACCTTGGCATGGGGGCATCAAAGGCCAAACAGGGGCACACATTGGCATGGGGTAACATAGGGGCTGGGTGGGAGGTGGGTGTGGGGTATGAGGAGGAACCTTTGAATGTGCCTTTCAGAAGGTTCCCTCATGCAGGTTATAGTTCATGAGGTGCCTTGAACCAAAACTCTTTGAAAAGCTAGTCCGACTCCATGAAAATTACAGGTGACTAGGATATGCTTATCCCGACAATGGAACCAGCCAGGTCAGGGGTACAGGGTGGCGGGCTCAACCTGAGCCAGCTCACACACTTAAAGGAATCTACTGAAAATCAGAAACCCTGGGAATGGGGTGGTGAATTCAAAATTATGAACCCACCCACGATTTTGAAAAGGCTCCCAAGCCACCCTGACTTGGTGAAAATCAAGTGCATCGTCTTCAAGACTGGCATCAGCTTATTGGTCAGGTCTTTATAATGACACTCAATTTCAGCATTAGGTGCTGGTGCCCTCTAGTTGAACTTTGAAACAAGTACAGGAATTTCATTTCGTTTGCAATCCGTTCGAATTGGATGTGGCAGATCGGGGTAAATGTTTCTTGTTAGTCTGTCAGTTCTGAACTCTGCTATAGTTTTCCTACATATCATTTGAACAAGCAATAAAAATAAATTGTTGCACTTAACACGTTTTGTGTTTTTTTTTCTGCTTCCGTAGAATTAGCATTCAGTTTCTAAAATAGTTTTTTTTCTCTTCTTTGAGTCTCCTGTGCCACACACTAGAGGCTTTTGCCTCTGATCGACTCACTTATAGAATTGGCATTAAATGTACTCCTTGTACGGCAGCCATTGGTCAACCAGCACATTTATCCTTGTGACGTACTGCCTTCCTCCGTTAATCGGAAAGCAAAAAGATTCATTACTCAATCGGATGATGCTTGACTCTTAGCTAAACAGCCCTTTCGCCCCCAATTTTCAATATTTTTATGGCTGGTTTTAAAAGTTCAAAGAACTGATCTATAAAATAAACATTTTTTTAATGTCCCAATGATTCCTTTTCTCCAGGGTTGCACACAGCAGTGTCCTGGTGATTGGACTTCAATTCCTTGAGACTCCAGGCCAATCCTGAAGAGTTGGCAAACCCTACTCACTCTGGAAGATTCACTTAAAAGGAAGCCTCTCCTTCCTGTGGGGAAGAGCTTGGTTCACACTGAGCACGGCACCACCATCCCAGAGCCAAGATTGGGAACTCCATTTGCAGGGTGCAGTGCATTCTGAAGCAGTGTCGTGCCACTTGTCTTCTTCCAGGTGCAATGCCTCTCATCCCTTCCCCCAGGTTTTTGTTGGCATACATTTGTTCCTATGCCACTGTTTCCGCTGCCTACCTTTTTCTTATTTAGTAGAGATTACAATGGCAGGCTAAACTGCCATCATGCTGTTGGGGTTAAGACTTCCAACTGCTGATGCAATGTGTGGACTTCAATCCAATTGATGGAGCTCATAGGTACCAGTCTCACTGTAAAAGTGCCCCAGTGACAGAAACTGTAGGTCACGCATTGGACTCTTCAATCACCTGCAAACTCATTTTTTTTTTGTTCAGAAGCAAGTCACCCTCAACTCTGAGGGACTCTGTAGGAAGAAGAATAATGTTTACTATTTCAAACCCAACCTACCAATCCAAACTGCTGAGAGTTGAACCTGACCAGCCTCTACAATTCAGGAACCCTACACATATATATTTTTCCCACCTGATTTGGCAAATTACTGATGGTCTATTTGAAAAGCAGGTGGTGGCACAGTGGTTAGCACTGCTGCCTTACAGCGCCAAACCCGGGTTCAATTCTGGCCTTGGGTGACTGTGAGGAGTTTGCACGTTCTCCCCATGTCTAAGAACATAGGAATTAGGAGAGGAAGTAGGCAATTCAGCCCTTCATATCTGCTCCACCATTCAATCAGATCATGCTGATCTCTTCCTGGTTTCAAATGGACCTCCCTACCTGTTCCCCATATCCCTTTAACCCAATTGTTTTAAAAATCAGAAATATGTCTATCTCCTTTCTGAAACCATTTAATGATTCAGACTCCATCGCAATATGGGCTGCGAGTTCCACAAATTCACCGCTCTCAGAGAGAGAAGTAGTTCCTCTTCATTCCAGTTCTAAATCTACCACCTCTCAGCCGATATCTGTGACCTCTCGTTCGAGATAGCCCGACAAGGGAAACATTTGTTCTACATTTATAGTATTTAATATACCATGATCAGATCCCCTCTCATTCTTCTAAACTCCAGTGCGTATGAGCCCAAACTGTTCAATCTCTCCTCGTACATTAATCCTTTACCTGGAATAAATCTGGTGATTCTCCTCTGAACAAAAATGTGCAGGTTAGGTGGGGTTACGGGTTACAGAGATAGGGCAGGGAGTGACCTACGTGGGATGCTCTTTCAGAGGATCGGTGCAGACTGAATGGACTGAATGGCCTCCTGCACAGTAGGGATTCTACGGTTTTTACGAAAAGCCAAGAGGAGTTGAATTGATGAGAGTGGGAAAAATTGGATGAAAGGATCCTTTTCACTGGTGGAAAAAAAACACAGTCACGTTGTTAAACACATCTTTTGGTGAGATTCAAAAGGGATGAGTGATTTTGGCATCTCCTTTCTTTTCCTCCCCCTTTACCATCCTTCACAAGTCCATAGAAAAGAGCAGAATTTCGCAGGAAGCTTTCTGACACAATTGGCGTTTGACCCTGGCTGAGAGCCGGGAAAAATTCCAGCCCTCTCCATCGAGATGAAAGTCTCCATTTAGCTGGACATGGAATGGGTTGGAACATATATAAACTCCGTTGCTCAGTGACGGTCGGGTACGTGGTTCAGAAGCAAATGTTTGTCAGTTTGAAAGTGATGTTCTCACTCGATGGTGCAAGGCACCTGTTGTGGGAGTTGGAAACATTTTGCAGGAACTGATCTCCTGGGGCTAGGGGAGGGGGGGGGGGGGGGGGGGTGGTAAGTTAGAGCTTTTTAGGGAAGAGCAGAGCCAGATTTTCTGTGTACCTGGCTAACTTGCCCAATTCCACAACCCAGAACTGCCACAGTTTGGTAATTCACTATTGAAGGTTATACGGATGTGTGACATGGAAATGCTGCCATTTTGGGTTTGGTGGTTAAGGCATTTTGTTGGCTCAGCAAAACAGAAATGCTCTTGTTGACCTGCTGGCCTGGGTCTGTATTGGCACATTTGGCGCTGTCATTAGAAATGGGGAAATGTGCCCCTGACTTGGCACAGACCAGGGATTGAATCGGAGAAGCCCATTAGAGATTGGCTCCAATACTGAGCAATGTGGAGGAGATGAACAATGATGTGTTGCCGCTTCACTCCCATGTCTACATTGGAGGAGGTGCTCTACAGGGGCGGAATAGTGATTATGATACCAGCTGAGCGGTAGTCTAATGCAGTTGAAAATGGTGCTACAAATACATTCTGCAGTTAATATTAGCGTAACCCGGACTCTGCTGCAGATTGCTATTTGGTTGCTGAGCAACCAAATAGAAGGTGAAAAGTTATAGCGTGACTGGAGGTTGAGGGAAGAAAATTGTTGCGCGGTGCGAGTTGAGAGGTTAAACCTTGTCACACAATTGTGGCTTTTCAGTTCAGGCCAGTGCCAGAGCTCAAAGTGTTTCTTAAATTGGTTCCAGGACCTAGTTATCACCAGGTATCTTGGCACATTCTTGTTGCTGCAGATCAAAATCAATATTTCTTCTTGTAGACTGGCTGCAGCTGTGAGCTCTCTGATGGCTGAGCAATAAAAGCTGTGCAGTGACCATTTCAAACAAAGAGTACAGCTCTGTCAATGGCAGTCAGGGGTGCTGAGGAAAGTGGGAGGGAGGGTCTTTATTCACCATCAATGGCCATCTCCAAGTCCTGCTGCCTTACACTCGGCGTTATTTGATGATTGAGTTGGATTTGATTGGGTGAAGGCTTCAATTCAGCGAAGGTCAGAGTACACGTCACAGTTTTATGAACAGGATATTTTCCCAATTTACTATTTGGTTGGGGAAGGTGAGAGCAGAATGCTGTGGTGCAATGAGATCTGTGTTTCTTTTTTTTATGAAGCACAAAAAGTTAGCATGCATTTGCAGCAAATGATTAGGAAGACAGATGGAATGTTGGCCTTTATTGCAAGGGAGATGAAGTATGAAAATAGTACAGCTGTACAGGGCAGTGGTGAGACCACACCGAGAGTGCAGTGTGCAGCTTTGGACACCTACTCGAGGGCGCACACATTTGCATTGAAAGCAGTTCCAAGAAGGTGAACCAGGCTGATTCCTGGGAATAAGGGGTTGTCTTGTGAGGAAAGATTGAGTAGGTTGGACGTGTACTCAGTCGAGTTTAGAAGAATGAGAGGCGATCCTATTGAAGCGTATCGAATTCTGAGAGGTCTCAACAGGGTGAATGTTCAGCTGTTTACCCTTATGGGAGAATCTCAAACCAGGGAGCGCCATTTCAAAGTGAGAGTTCCATCCCATTTAAGGTTGAGAAGAGGAGAACGTTGTTCTTCTCAGAGGGTTTTGGAATTCACTTCCCGGAGAGCTGTGGATGTTGGGTCATTGAATATATTCTGTGTTGAGCAGATTTTTGATTGACAAGGGATTTGAGGGTTACAAAGGGGCAAGACCACGACCTTATTGAATGGTGGAGTCCGCCTGAAGGACTTACACCTATTTCTTACGATTTTATCTCAAAATACATCATGGACGGGATTCTCCAGTCCACCAGCCAAGTTTCCCTGCGCGTCGTGCCCCTGTCGGCAGCAAAATTCTCCGTTCCCGCAGCCGGCCAATTGGGTTTCCCACTGTGGCCACTCCATGCCGTTGGGAAACCCGCAGGGGTAGGTGTGCTGCCGGCAAACCAGAGGATCCCGCTGACGGAGAATTGCGCAGCATATCTCTAAATATACGGTGAGATTTATAATTAATAAGGAAAGCTGATTTTTAAAGGTTCGATCAGGTAGAAGAAGGATTAATTGAACGCTAGTAAACCACTTCTCGATGTGTAGCTACAAGTCCATTTCTCGCAAAATTGATAACTAAACGTTGTTCGTAACTGGAGTTCGTTAGTTCTGCCCCTGTAGTAGGAAAAAAGAAAAATCCCTCATGAAATAATTTAAAAAACATTTTTAGACGTTGTTCAAAGTGGTCAAAGGAAATATCCGTCAAATAATTCTAAAATGGTAGTTCGCATGAGAAAGTGAAAATGAAAGGAGTAACAATCTGTTTTGAAGCTCTGTTCTCTCAACTGCTGGATTTGAAGTTTTATTGAACCCAGTCGTAGTGGATGAAAGTTTTTTGTGATCCCCTCAAGGTCCAATCAGGACTGCAACAAACGCGTGGCTAAAATCCGCCGCGGGTTTCTCCATCGGCCCCACTGTCGGGAGTCTCCATTTTGCCGGCTGGTCAATGGAGTTTCCCATTGTGGGGCAGCCCGACGCCATCGGGAAACCCCCAGGCTGTCGGCAAAGCGGACAATCCCGATGGCGGAGAATTCTTCCCCCCCCCCCCCCCCCCCCCTTTCAGTTTGACACCAAATTTAGTTCTTTGCAGAAATGGGTTACTCTGTTCCTGATGACAGGCAATTGATATCAATGTATGGACTGGCAAGCTGCAGAACACCACTAGGCTCCACTTTGAAGCACGGTTGAAGGAGTTTTAACTGTTTGCGTTTAAGCACCAGCAGCTGTGAAACCACATACCATTAGCCAGAGGACTGTGGCCTGTGCTGGAACCTCCTGTTCTAGCCTGAGTTTGGCAGGTGTAGTAGTGCGGGTGATTTTTGCTGGGGGTGGGACGGCTGACCGCACAAAATCTTACACTGTTGAGTTCATGAAATATGTATCCGCGAGGAGCTCGCCGATTCTCATGGTGAGGCCAAGCAGGAAGTCGCCATCCCCACCATTACCTCATGAGGTCGAAGGTCCTGTCACCATGTTTAAAGGCCACCCGCACAGCTTGCGTCATCCCTTCCACCACCCAGTCTCGAGAAAAAGCCTGGCCTTTACAGATACTCCCCACCCACACACACACACACAAAGAGGACAATGCAGAGCTAACTCATTGAGGATGTCTATCTCAGTGGTTCCCAACCAGTGTGCTGCGGCATAAGACCCCCCACCCCCCCCACTCCAAGTGTGCTGAGAGAGAAAAAGATTCGCAATTCATGTAATTAAACTAAAACTACCCTTTAATTTCAGCTCTGTGGTTGGCATCTCCAAAACCTGGCGTATCTTGGGCTTCCAGAGCGCGGCTGGCTGGGAAAGAGTCGCACACGCGCGGTTTAGATTTTTTATGTTGGTCAGGCCCAAGCGCATGACCAAAGGTCCCCAGGCGCCTGCTCAGAAAAGCGAAAACTCAAAAAGGGCACAAAACCCTGAGAGAAGTGAGAGAGCTCTAAATATTTGGGAACCATTGCTCTACCTCACCTGGTACACGCCAGTCGTAAAAGTGAATGTTCTAACTTCTCACTGGCGGGGAGATTAATCTGGAGGAGGAGACAATTCTGGTGTGCTGGTCTTTTAAAGAGCATGCATGACATTGATGGTCAGGGAGCTCCCGTTAAACTGCCTTTGAAGTTCCAAGAACATAATTGCTAAACTGCATCCCGCTGTCAGGAAAATTATTTTTGGCCTCCTGCCAAATTGGGTTCCCCCACCCCACCTGCCCTGCCAAGCTTCCCACTGCTGACTGAACCCAAAGATTCTATCCCTCGTATCCTCACCCGGAATCATTCATTCCTACTTTTACTGAACTCTTTATTTGCCAGTTTGTGGCCAGGCCAGTTGATAGATTCAATGGACGAAATACTCTCAGGATCAATACTGTCTACTAAAAACAAACTGGCCAACATTGGTGTCTAACAGCAGCAGTGGAGACATATGAAGGCCAGACCAAGCTGTATAAGAACTTGTGATAGAGAATGGTACAGTCGATACTGTGAAGAATATCAGCATCAGCAAGTTCAATTTCCTTATTCTGTGCTGGCACAGCGAAATAGATTTCTGGTGTTGTAGAGGCCTCACTAGTTGCAATGAAAATACTTGTCCTCTTAATGATCATGAAGTATGGAAACCAGACCAGATGTGATCCTGTAACTGAGTAGATCAGTGTGGAAAACCTTTGCAGAGGGATTTTTTAAAAATGTTTTGTGTGTGAACCAAGATTGTGTCCTTTTTGTTTTCTCCTCTCTCCAGGCGGAAACGGCAGCCAATCGAATCTGCAAAGTTCTGGCCGTTAACCAGGAGAATGAGCAGCTAATGGAGGATTACGAGAAGCTGGCTACTGACGTACGTGTAAACGTTTCTTCACAGTCACATGACCAGAACTTGAGAATCATAGAGATGTTTGTCTCCTTGAAAGTGAAAGGTGTGCTTCATAAAATGGCTGGAGAAGGTGGAATATACCATTCCACAGATCAGCTTCTTCAGATTCTTATAGGAAATCTCCCTCCATTTCTCCCTCCCAATTGTTGCACATACATCGATATGTGCACTCAAATTATAAAATCTGGAATCGTTGGAAACAAAACTGTAACTCATCAGCAGCCCTAAAGTACATGTGCTCATTGCAATGTTGAAATTTGTTCTAACTTTGCAAGTCTATCTATTTTCTGGCATTCTAGATTGGTTGCCACCTTTATATTGCATTTTTAGCGGCAACTAATTAGCACCCCTTTCTCATGTTGTATAAATTGCTTCTCCCCTTGAAATTTGGTATTCTTGCATCTGTCCTGAAGCGTGCAAGGCGAAAAACTTGGACAGCTTGTCTCTTTTTTGTCAGCAATACACAACATTCATTCAAAAATAAAAACAGAAAATAATCCAGCGTTTTTTGCTTTTATTTCAGATTTCCAGCATTTTGCTTTTATTTTTAATTTAGGCAGGCCTTTAAAAGGCCCACAGATTTTAACAGACATATAATTTTCCTTTGAGCTTCCCTTCAGCTTTTGTGAGCCTTGGTGCCAGTTGCTTTTAATATCTTTTTGCACCAAGCTGCCTTTATTACCATTAGGGATCATTTCAAGCTGATGCTTTGAGAGGAAAAGAAATAGATGTGGTGGGATGCCGAGCAGGTCAGCTTGCCAGTTTGTTGTATGCCCTCCTTCCAGCAATCGGCCCCCTTATAGCGGGAGGTAGCAAACCTGACTGCTGCAGGAGTCATTGCCAGATACTCCTCTTGCCAAAGGAGATGGAAAAACAGACCTTGGGTGATATTGAACAGCAAAGTTAGTGCGTTATCTCGGGCATGCTGCAATGCTGACCTCTGGGGTTAGACAGAAGAAATCCAAGTAGCACTAACTAGACTTAAATAACTACCAAAGAGACGACAGAGCACATCACGTTAGAAATGTGTCAGCAGTCAAAGGCCATCCCCATTGCCTCTTTAATCATTTACGATGCTACAAAAGAAAAATTTACCTCATTCAGATAGGTCTAACTACATATACAATTTACCCCTTAACCATCTGATGTCCTGAGGCAAGCAAAAACCTAAGGGAAACACTCTTTGGGGAAAAATAAACTCAGTAAATTTCTTTCTGATTCCCTCAAAGTCAACACTGAAGGCTTCAGGAGATTGTGTTCGGCAACATTCTCTCTTCCCATCACACTGGCAAACTTACCTTTTACATGATTGAGGAACTTCATTGCTTGCTGAGAGATGGGATTTCCTCACTTTCCAGAACAGAAAATATTAGCAATAAAAGGAGTTCTGCAGTTAGGCACAGTAAGCAGGTGTCAATCCGGGGTCAGCCAATTCTGGTTGGTGGCTGGCAGCCATGTTTGTTCCTCCGCATTACATCCGTAAAAGGAGGACCGAGGTGCAAAATAAAATGGCAACCAGATAAGTCTTTCATTCCAGAAGAATATGTCCCCAGAATCAACTTTGCCTTGATTATTTTTGTCACGGCTGAATTTGTAACATCATGAGTGATCAACAACATGCTTTCATCACCCACCACATCGTCACATGTTCCGTAAATGACATGGCAAGCTGCCTTCACAAAATGGTCTCCCACAGGGCCAGGCAGGAGTAGGCCATTTAGCCCATCGAGCCTGCTCTGCCATTCAAACTGACCCTAGCTGATCATCTGCCTGTACACCACTTTCCCCACTCTCCCTTGATATCGTTAGTATCCAGAAATCCACCGATTTCTGTCTAAAACATGCTTCAGCAATTGAGTTTCCGCAGTCGTCTGGGTAGAGAATTCCAAGGATTCACCACCCTCCAAGTGGAGAAATTTCTCCGCAACTCAGTCTGCACTCTTTATGTTGATCAGACTTCACTTTAATATGGAAAGAGGGACAATATCGAGCTGGTGAATGTTTTTCGAGCTTTCCAGGTCCCTAATGTCACTGGTTCTGTTATAGCTCCTGGAGTGGATCCGACGCACCATTCCCTGGTTGGAAAACCGTGCCCCAGAGAACACCATGCAGGCCATGCAGCAGAAACTGGAGGATTTCCGTGACTATCGCCGTCTCCACAAACCACCAAAAGTGCAGGAGAAGTGCCAGCTGGAAATCAACTTCAACACCTTGCAAACAAAACTGCGACTCAGCAATAGACCAGCCTTCATGCCATCGGAAGGCAAGATGGTGTCGGTATGTATTAAGTCTTTCTAAGTATAAACTGGAGAAGCCATTCCTCCTCCTCCTCCTCCTCCTCCTCCTCCCCCCCCCCCCCCCCCTTTTCATTTCCAATTGGCTCTTGTGTTTTGGGTCTGATTTGGTTGTGCAATATTAATTGCACATTGGTAGTTTTCTGAATATAGCCCAATTCCTTACATAGAATCATAGAATTTCTACAGTGCAGAGGGAGGCCATTTGGCCCATCGAGTCTGCAGTGACCCTCTGAAAGAGCACTACCTAGCCCACTCCCTTAACTCTCCCCATAACTCCCACTAACCTGCACATCCCTGCACACTAAGGGTCAATTTAGCATGGCCAATCCACCTAACCCGCACATCTTTGGACTGTGGGAGGAACTTGGAGCATCCGGAGAAACCCACTCAGACACGGGGAGAACGTGCAAACTCCACACAGTCACTCAAGGCCACAATCGAACCCTGGTCCCGGACGCAGTGTGCCACCGTGCCGCCTCTAGCTCGAATTGTTCGAATCCTCTTAAACAATGAGGTTTATATGTACTGCAGTGCCTGTAACATAGGAATGGAGTATTGGATTTGTAATTTCAATATTATTTAATTCAATTTGACCCTTTTGACATCCCGCCTTATTACCTGCAGAATGTGTTGGTCTATTTTGGCTATTCCATGATTGTCACATGTCCACAGATTTTTAAAAAATATTAATTTAGTGTACCCAATTCATTTTTTCCAATTAAGGGGTAATTTAGCGTGGCCAATCCACCTAACCTGCACATCTTTGGGTTGTGGGGGCGAAGCCCACGCAAACACGGGCAGAATGTGCAAACTCCACACAGACAGTGACCCAGAGCCGGGATCGAACCTGGGACCTCGGTGCCATGAGGCTGCAGGGCTAACCACTATGCCACCGTGCTGCCCCATGTCCACATGTTTTTAACCTGATTACTTAGCCCATACATGGATTTTTGGATGTAGGCAATACTGCAATTCCCTCAAACGCCAAAGGCTTCAGGAGATTGTGATAGCCAACACTCTCTCTTGCCTTCACAGCGGCCAACTTACCTTTAAAATGATTGAGGAGCATGTTATTCATTTTATCATGCCCGCCTACTAATTGCCCAGATTTTACCTTCAGACTTTGGCATATGCAGAAGGCTCAGCGTGGCCATTACTGCAGATTAATCCATTCAGAAATCGCCACATGGATTAGCGAACAGTACAACATTGTGTTTATCGACTTCTCGTTGTTTTAAGGAAAAAGACAAGAACTCTGAAACCAAACTACATGACCCTCTCGAATAATAATGTTGCACTCCTATTAACCGGCAGCTTCTTATTTAGCACCATGGGGACCATCTAATTAGTGGATGCAGTGTGCACTCAGCTGAGAAAACCCTGCTGGTAGTGTGGGCAGGTTTGACACTGACTCACAAACGCCCTTCCTGACTGAGTATCTGGATGCCGTGAGACAATGTTTGTTCTTGGGGGTCTCTATGCTTAGACCTTGTTCGCAAAATGCAGTCACCTTTGCCTGAATTCCAGAGTTGAGAGTGTGACGTGAATAGTGTAGCTTCTGCTTTTCATTCCCCGATGCCCAGAGTAGCTGGTTACGGAGTACCCTCGGAGATGTTCCTAATTTAGTCCCACCCTATTTGGACCTATCCTGTGATGGCAGTTACGTGAACCGTGCAGGACTCTCACTAACATGGACTCAAGTTATTTCTTGGTTTGTATGTACAACCAAGTTTTCTTTTGTATTCATTTGCGAGATGTGAGCATCACTGGCAAGGCTAGCACTTGTGATTTCATAACTGCCCTTGAAAAGGTGGTGGTGGTGAACTGTCTTCTTTGAACCGCTGCAGTCTATGTGATGTGGGTACACTCACAGTGCTGTTTGAAAGCCCTGCTGGAAGTGTAGGCAGGTTTGACGCTGACTCACAAGGTCCCTTCCTGACTGAGTATCCAGGAATTTGACCTTGTGACAATCAAAGAACGGAGATATAGTTCCAAGTCAAGATGGTGTGTGACTTGGACGGGAACTTGCAGGTGTAAATGTTCCCGTGCAGTCCCTGCCCTGCTAGGTGGTAGAGGTTTGGAAGGTGGTGTCGAAGGAGCCTTCACAGGCTGCTGCAGCGCATTTGGTAAATGGCACACATTGCAACCACAGTGTACCAGTGGTGGAGGGTGTGAATGTTTAAGGTGGTGGATGAGATGCGTGTCATACTGACTGCTTTGTCCTGCATGGTGTTAAACCTCTGGAGTGTAATTGGAACTGCACACATGAAGAGGGTTTCATCAAACTCGTGACTTGTGCCTTGCAGATGGTGGGCCGGCTTTGGAGAGTCAGGATTGAGTTACTCTCTACAAAATTCCCAACCTTCTGACCTGCTTTTGTATCCACAGTATTTCTGTAGCTGGTCCAGTTCAGTTTCTGTTCAATAATAGCCTCGGGTAAGAGAAGGGACGGGAATTTAAAACAGGAATTTAGGGAGCTAGGGTGGAAGCTGAGAGCTAGGACAAACCATGTTGTCATCTCTGGTTTGTTGCCGGTGCCACATGCTAGCGAGGTGAGGAACAGGGAGAGTGCAGATAAACACGTGGCTGCAGGGATGGTGTAGGAGGGAGGGTTTCAGTTACGTGTTATAATTGGAGCACATTCTGGGGAAGGTGGGACTTGTACAGACAGGGCGGTTTGCACCTGAACCAAAGGGGCACCAATATCCTGGGAGGGAAATTTCCTACGGCTCTTTGGGGGGGTTTAAACTAATTTGTCAGGGGGATGGGAAAACTAGCTGTAGTCCAGAAGCCAGTGTTGAGAATAGTGAGGTACTGAGGAGGGTATCAAGGTCACAGATGTGTACCGACAGACAGAAAGGTGGGTTGAAGTCTGTCTACTTCAATGCAAGGAGCATCCGGAATAAGGTAGGTGAACTTGGAGCGTGGATTGGTACTTGGGACTACGATGTTGTGGCCATTACGGAGACATGGTTAGAACAGGGATAGGAATGGTTGTTGGAAGTTCCGGGTATAGATATATCCAAAGATTCTTTGGGAGGCAAGGGATGAGATTGCAGAGCCTTTGGCTTTGATCTTTGGGTCCTCACTGTCCACGGGGATAGTGCCAGAGGACTGGAGAGTGGTGAATGTTGTTCCTCTGTTCAAGAAAGGGAATAGGAATGACCCTGGTAATTATAGGCCGGTTAGTCTTACTTCGGTGGTTGGTAAGTTAATGGAAAAGGTCCTGAAGGATAGGATTTATGACCATTTGGAAAGATGCAGCTTAATCCGGGATAGTCAACACGGATTTGATTGAATTCTTTGAGGAGGTAACTAAGTGTGTAGATGAAGGTAGAGCAGTTGATGTCATATACATGGATTTTAGTAAGGCGTTTGATAAGGTTCCCCATGGTCGGCTTATGAAGAAAGTAAGGAGGTGTGGGATAGAGGGAAATTTGGCCAATTGGATAAGTAACTGGCTAGCACATAGAAGACAGAGGGTAGTGGTAGATGGAAAATTTTCAGACTGGAGACCAGTTACCAGCGGTGTACCACAGGGATCAGTGCTGGGTCATCTGCTATTTGTGGTTTTATCAATGACTTGGAGGAGGGGGCTGAAGGGTGGGCCAGTAAATTTGCTGATGACACCAGATTGGTGGCATAGTGGATGAGGTGGAGGGCTGTTGTAGGCTGCAAAGAGACATTGATAGGATGTAGAGTTGGGCCGAGAAATGGCAGCTTTAGTTTAACCCTGATAAGTGCAAGGTGATTCATTTTGGTAGAAAAATTTGAATGCGGATTACAGGGTCAACGGCAGGGTTCTGAGGAATGTGGAGGAACAGAGAGATCTTGAGGTTCATGTCCACAGATCTCTGAAGGTTGCCACTCAAGTGGATAGAGCCGTAAAGAAGGCCGATAGTGTGTTAGCGTTTATTAACAGGGGGCTTGAGTTTAAGAGCCGCGGGGTTATGCTGCAACTGTACATGACCCTAGTGAGACCACATTTGGAGTATTGTGTGCAGTTCTGGTCACCTCACTATAGGAAGGATGTGGAAGCATTGGAACGGGTGCAAAGGAGATTTACCAGGATGCTGCCTGGTTTGCAGGATAGGTTTCATGAGGAAAGGTTGAGGGAGCTAGGGCTTTTCTCTTTGGAGCGGAGGAGGATGAGAGGCGACTTAATAGAGGTTTATAAGATGATGAGGGGGATAGATAGAGTGGACTATTTCCTCGGGTGGCTGTAGCTGTTACAAGGGGGCATAACTATAAAGTTCATAGTGGGAGATATCGGAGGGATGTCCGAGGTAGGTCTTTACTCGGAGAGTGGTTAGGGTGTGGAATGGACTGCCTGCTGTGATAGTGGAGTCGGACACTTTAGGAACTTTCAAGCGATTATTGGATAGGCACATGGAGCACAGCAGAATGACAGGGAGTGGGAGAGCTTGATCTTGGTTTGGACAATGCTCAGCACAACATCGAGGGCCGAAGGGCCTGTTCTGTGCTGTACTGTTCCATGTTCTGTGTTCTAGGATGTTAATAGTGGGGGATTCAATGATGGTAATGCTGTTGAATGAGAAGGGAAGGTGGTTAGACTCGCTTTTTGTTGGAGATGGTCATTGATGGGCACTTGGGTAGTGCGAATGTTACTTACCTCTTATCAGCTATATTTTCACTTAATGTTCATATTCACTTCATGTTTAGCATGAACAAATGAGGAGGTCAGTTATAAAACTAAATGGTCTGATATCTGCGCCTACATTGATTTCATCAATGTTGGGATCCATTCAAAGTGTTGAAATCTATTTGGTTCTAGGGGAGGGATTGGGCATGAGGGTGGTGCAGGATGATGCTGCTGGCCCTGGGGTTATGAATGTGAATGGAGGGGCAGCACGGTAGTGCAGTGGTTCTTACTGCTGCCACATGGCGTCAAAGCCCCAGGTTCGATCCCGGCCCTGGATCACTGTCTATGTGGAGTTTGCACATTCTCCCCGTGTTTGGGTGGATTTCGCCCCCACAACCCAAAGATGTGCAGGGTAGGTGGATTGGCCACGCTAAATTGTCCCTGCATTGGAAAAAATTATTTGGGTGCTTTAAATTTATAAAAAGAAATAAATAAATGAATGTGAATGGGCACGCCAGTGATGATATTACTCAGTCTCTCATTGCGATTTGTGGCAATTTCAGGATATAAACAATGCCTGGGGCTCACTGGAGCAGGCCGAGAAGGGTTATGAAGAATGGCTACTGAATGAAATCAGGAGGTTGGAGAGACTGGACCACTTAGCTGAGAAATTCAGACAGAAAGCAGCAATCCATGAGGCTTGGACCAATGGTAAGTATTTCATTGTCTAATGGCGCAAACATTGCCTGAATTTAACATGAAATATCAGGGTATGGATCCTTTTTATATCCCTTGGGTGACGTGGGTGCTGGAAGTTGGACTATCTCAGTGTTTGGTAGCCCCCGAGTACAACATCAATTTTCACAGTAACTTTATTGCAGTGTAAGCCTACTTGTGACAATAATAAAGATTATTATTATTAGCAGTTTTCTCTCTTCATAGCCCCTTTACCCTTCACCTGCCCAGCTAGTTACAAAGCCATTTGTGGAAAGATCATTTTTGATTGCAGTCATCAGTATTAGGATCCCAGATGAGAACGAACTATTTGAAATTTGTAAAATTGTGAGGAAATGTTACTGCACTCCAGGAGTGATAACACTGACCAATAGGTATCTTTTATTTATTTTTAAAAATAAATTTAGAGTATCCAATTATTTTTTCCAATTAAGGGGTAATTTGGCATGGCCAATCCACCTACCCTGCACATCTTTTGGGTTGTGGGGGCTAAACCCACGCAAACACAGGGAGAATGTGCAAACTCCACACTTACAGTGACCCAGGGCCGGGATTCGAACCCGGGTCCTCGGCGCCGTTGGCAACAATGCTAACCACTGTGCCACCGTGCTGCCCAGGTATCTTTTATTTTAAACAAACTTTAATTTAAACACAGAATTAACCACATGAGCAACAGAGAAATAGCTTTACAACTATCAGTTTCAACAGTTCTTAAATAAAATGAAAACATTTAATTTACTTCCTAAACCTGCCTCTGTATTCCAATTAAATAAACCAATATAGTTCAAACACCACTCATGAACAAAGTTAACAACTAGGGTTTTACTTGCTTTTCTCAGTGCAGATTCTTCTTTGGAGGCACAACCTTTCAGGACCGAAACTGAAGCACCTCTGTTCAGATTAAAATCATAGGCGAACTTTTCAGACAGACCTGTCTCCTCCTTTAATTACATTTTCTGTACACAAAGTATAAGGGGCTGGATATTCCGTTTGGGAGACTAAGTCCCGACGCCGGCGTGAAAATGGTGTTTTTTGGCAGGAAAACTGCCGCAAAACGGCCCGAGTTCGCCTTTTTGCTGAGGGCTAGCAGGGAGGTAGTGTAGAGCTCCCAGCTCTAGCTGCCGATATGGCTTGGAGCATTGCCGGGTCTATGGCCGCGCATGCGCATGCTGGTGGCATGCAGCACCCAGGCCATGATTCATGGCGCATTCGGCCTGCAGACAAGGACAGCAAAAATAGTACCCCTTCAGCCGCTCACGTGCCCTGGACTGCCCGCCCACTGTGCCCCCAGCCCTGAATGAAGCCCCCCTTGCCCGCGGATTGGCTCTCCTCCGATTGTGGCAGCGCCGGACTGAGTCCACAGCCGTCACACTAAATTCACAATGAGTGAGACCACATGTGTCCCACACCGTCGGGAACTTGGCCGGTCGGGGACGGAGCATCGCGGGGCGGTCCTGAGGCCATGGATGCGTGGCGTGGCGTACTCCTAGAGTATGCCATTTTCAGGAGGCGGAGCATCGCGAAAGCGGCACCACCCCCCCCCCCCCCCCCCCCGATTTTGGCATCATCGGAGAATCCAGCCCAAGGTATTTTTCCGTCTCCTCCCACAGGATGTCCTATTGCCTGCTTAACCAGGACCAAACACAATATCACTCATATTATCTACACCCCAGTTGTCCTTTAAGCATAAACAATATTCCATTCGCAGAACATTTGACCTGCAAAGTCAATGATCACCTCACTTCTACGACCCCTTCATTGCAGCTTTAGCAGACTTGCTGTCTGTATGTATCTTATTTTTTTAATATAAATTTAGAGTGTCCAATTCATTTTTTCCAATTAAGGGGGCAATTTACCATGGCCAATCCACCTACCCTGCGACCGGCGATTCTCCTGCCCGTATGGGCCGAGCGGCCTGACGTTCCCGACCAGTTCACGACGGCGGCAACCACACCTGGTCGCTGCCGTCGTGAACATGGGCGCCAAATGCTCGGTTGTGGCATGTGGGGGGCGGAGAGGGGAGTGAGCACCATGGCCGTGCTCGGGAGGGGACTGACCCGTGATCGGTGCCCACCGATCGTCGGGCCGGCGTCTCAAAGCGACGCACTCTTTCCCCTCTGCCGCCCTGCAAGATCAAGCCGCCATGTCTTGCGGGGCAGCGGAGGGGAAGATGGCAACCGCGCATGCGCGGGTTGGAGCCGTCAGCCGTCGTGACGTCAGCCGTGCATGCGCGGGTTGGAGCCGGCCAAACTGCGCATGCGCGGCTGACATCACTTAGGCGCCACTGTCGCATCATTCTCGCAAGCGTCAAGGCCCGGCGGCCGAGAATAACGGAGCGCCACTCCTAGCCCCCCGGGTGGGGGTGAATAAGGTGCGAGGAGCAGCCTCCGAGGCCGTCGTGAAACTCGGCCGAGTTCATGACGGCCTACCCGATTCATTGCGGGAGCGGAGAATTCCGCCTCCCAATTTTCCAGTACTCACTGGAGTCCAGTGTGTCTGGCAGACCCAGAAAAATCTTCCCCTGTCATGTTGGTGAGGTGATAAAGGCACACGTTCAGGTTTCAACGACGAGAACAAAGGTGGAACAGGAATACTGTTTGTGACACAAGCATAGGGGGCCTTGGCAATTGATGGTTGTGGGGGGTGGGGGCAGTAAGATTTAGGTCTAAGCAGTGCGACCAAGGGTCTGTGCACCTGAGTTTATTCAGGTTGTCACAACAGACGAGCAATTGTAAAGAGCAGGATGTGTTTTGGGGATTGATGGAGGAGGTGAAGGGGTAGAGCTAGGCGGCACAGTAGCACAGTGGTTGGCACTGCTGCCTCACAGCGCCAGGGGCCTGGTTCAATTCCAGCCTTGGGTGATATTTGGAGTTCTCATTTTCTTCCCCCTTGTCTGCATGGGTTTCCTTTGAGTGCTCCAGTTTCCTCCCACAGTCACAAAGATGTACAGGTTAGGTGAGGTTACGGAGATAGGGCGGGTGAGTGGGCCTAGGTCGGTGCTCTTCCAGAGGGTCAGTGCAGACCCGATGGGCCGAATGGCCTCCTTATGCACTGTAGGGATTCTGTGATTGCTGTTTGGTAAAGCAAATACATACATATGAATTAAGAGCAAGGGTAGGCCACTCAGCCTTTCGAACCTGCTCCACCATTCAATGAGTTTATGGCTGATCTTCTATGTATTCTCAACTCCACATCCCTGATGAGCCCCAATAACCTTTTACCTCCTTGTTTATAACGAATCTGTCTACCTTTGCTATAAAAATGTTCAAAGACTCGGGCCGAAACTTTCTGGCCGTTCACGCCAACGGGACCTTCCGGTCCCACCGATGGCTCACTTCTGCCACAGGTTTCTTTGTGGCAAGGGATGCATTCAACAGAAAATGCCATTGACAACGGCAGGACCAGAAGCTCCCACGCCGTCCAATGACGGGCCACCTTTTTTGCGGCAGGTTGGTCAGCAAAGCCCACCCTTTGCTGCCACCACCTTTCGAGGAAGGGACCTCCAAAGACTCGAGACCCTCTGAAAGTGAAAAAAATCTTCTCATCTCTGTCTTAACTCCCACAAGAGGAGTCACCCTCTCCACACCCACCCTGTCAATACCCCTCAGGATCTAAAGGCTTTGATCAAGTCACCTCTTACTCTTGTAAACTCCACAACAGGGATACAACGATGTTGTCAACATTATTTATCACCTATTTCTTTCGCTGGCTCCCTATCATACGATGCTTACTTCATTTATCAAACTTAGTAGAGAGTTGTTCGTGGATTATATTTTTCTAACTTTTTACTTGTGTGCCTACCTCCCTGTTATAGGAAAGGAGGAAATGCTGACGGCAAAGGATTTTGAGACGGCTACCCTGTCAGAAGTCAAGGCTATATTGAAAAAACATGAGGCCTTTGAAAGTGACCTAGCAGCCCATCAAGATCGTGTGGAACAGATTGCTGCAATCGCCCAGGAGCTGAAGTATGTGCTTTGACGAAGCTTTCATTTTAACTAAAAGATCAAAGAAAGCAAAGGATTGGAACTGTCCTGAGTGAGGTGCTCCATTAGAAACATCCTCAAGGGGCATTTAATTCTAAACAAATTATTTTAAAATCAGTTTATTACAAATTATTTTAAAATCTGTAATTTCTGACTTGTCTTCTCCTGGTGGTCAAAAAAGCTGCCCATGGCTTAATCGGCCGGTTATATTGATAGGAGGAGCCCTTTGAATGGCCATTCAGCTTCATCTACAGTGTCCTAAATGTGAAGATCTCACAGTTGTTAGCTTGATGGATGATTAATCGTTTCCCTACCCCATCGCCACCAAATAAAATCTAAAGGCTTGGCATGTTTTACAGAGTTCTCATTGATCTGCATTGTACCTGAGTCAATTGGGAATGGAAGCCTCCTGTTGTGGATTGACCCAGGTATCCTTTTTGGGGGGGGAGGGGGGGGAAGGAATTGGGGCGGGGGGGGGGGGGGGTGGATTGGGGCCCTGCAGAAAAAGCTGAGTAGTGTTGTGCTCCGACACAAGTGATTTGTGTGCGAGGACTTGAGGTATCGTTGAAAGCCCAAGAGGTGACTCCAGATAGTGTGGAGCTTAGGGTTAGTGGGCAATGAGCCATTCGTTCTTGCCTTTTTGAAAAGAAGCTGCACACTCCGTCTGTTGAACACTTGTTGCGACTCGTCCATGCATGGGCGTGGTGTTGGAGGGGCTTTCTGGGAGTAGGGGGTCGGGGGGCAGGAAAGAGTAAAACACGTCTGCAGTTGGCTGTCTCGGCTGCAAAGTGGCCAAGCTGAGACGGAAAGAGAAGTAGGCCTCCAGCCAATTTGTATTCGATCTTGCAGTGCCTTTGAGATTTTGTTTAGCAGCTGGAATTTTTATCTTTTCATAACATATATCCTGAGGAACTAAACACTTGACTGTCTATAATCACCACATATCTGAGACAGAGGTAAACAACGTTAAAATCCGGGGATCTCTTTCAATATCCATCTCTGGTCGTCGTGACATTTCTTTCGGCAATTGTATACTTTTGCTCTAAGTTGTAGTACCATGAGCTTTTATTTTGGTGAATAATGTTTATACTTCCATTGGTTCTCCATTTTGTTTTCTTTTGCTCCCAAATTGTAATTCTGCAGGCGTCAGCCACTCTCCAGCCAGCTTTGCAAGTTGGTTTTCTAATTTTCGGGGCCTCACGGTAGCATGGTGGTTAGCATCAATGCTTCACAGCTCCAGGGTCCCAGGTTCGATTCCCGGCTGGGTCACTGTCTGTGTGGAGTCTGCACGTCCTCCCCGTGTGTGCGTGGGTTTCCTCCGGGTGCTCCAGTTTCCTCCCACAGTCCAAAGATGTGTGGGTTAGGTGGATTGGCCATGATAAATTGCCCGTAGTGTAAGGTTAATGGGGGGATTGTTGGGTTACGGGTATACGGGTTACGTGGGTTTAAGTAGGGTGATCATTGCTCGGCACAACATCGAGGGCCGAAGGGCCTGTTGTGTGCTGTACTGTTCTATGTTCTATGTTCTAATGTGAGTTTAGATACCGAGTGTTGTCACCCTATTCACCTGTGGAGAGCAAAGTGTGATCTATGGTGGCCATTGGCAGTGCTCCAGGATAGTGGAGGCCTTCTCACTAACCAACACGCTATCTCTCCCCCAGGATGCAGCCCTTTGAAGATTAAGAAACTGACTCTTTACCCCGCCTCCTATGACGTAGCCTGGGGCGGGGCCTGTGCAAAGGTCAGAGTTTTGGGCAAAGCTTCTCTGGGGTCAGAGTGGGACTGCGGTAGCAGTACACGGACTAGGGCCTCCCCGCGTCAGGACTTTGGTCAGGGCCCAGACAGGTACAGGCCAGGACTTCATCATTTATTTATTTTTATTTTTAATTTTTTAATTTAGAGTATCCAATTATTTTTTTCCAATTAAGGGGCAATTTAGCGTGGCCAATCCACCTACCCTGCACATCTTTGGGTTGTGGGGGCGAAACCCACGTAAACACGGGGAGAATGTGCAAACTCCACACCGACAGTGACCCAGAGCCAGGATCGAACCTGGGACCTCGGTGCTGTAAGGCAGCAGTGCCAACCACTGTGCCACCGTGCTGCCCCGGGTTTCATCATCTATAGTGAGAATTGCAACCTCAAAACTAATCATCTATGGGAGGAATAATCGCACACTCCAACAGAGATAAAGAACTCTGTTTCTTAGTGGCATTTCAAAGCAAAATTGCTGGACAAAGTTGTCTAGTACTAGACAGGAACCAGACTAGCTTATAAACTGGACTGTCCAGTATAAAACCAGACTGATGGTCATTCCAGAGCCAGCCCTGTGTCAAAGCCCACCTCTGTCTCGCTGGAGTTATTAGATTGCAATCAGGGTGCAGGAACTCTGGCTGAGTTTTCCTCCTTATCTTCAACTTTGCCCAACTGAGGATACTGGGGTAAGCTGTAAACGCCTCAGCAACGTTTAGCTCGCTTAGTTAAATTGGCACCATGGTTTAAACCGGCAATTTCTTGGTCTGCACAGCCCAGTCCTTCAGCAGCCATGACAGTTATTCTTGACTTAACGGGGAAGCTGCTGCCAAGCAGGCAGTTAGCTTGCCCCATGGCGCACATCCACTGGTACTAAGTTAGTACTGCACTGTGAGAGGTGCCATATTTTGGATGAGATTGCAAACTCAAGCCAATCTGCCGTGAGTCTTATATAAAATGTCCCATGACATTTTCCATAGAAAAATGGAAGAATTCTTCCAATAACCTGGCCACCGTTTGCACCATCAACATTATTATCTAGTCATTCATCTGATTGTTATTTGTCGACCCTTGCTGTGAACATATTGGCCTCTGTCTTTACCTATATTACAACAATGATGATAACTGAAAAGTACTGTGAAGTACTTTTGGGAGATCTCTATCGTGTGAAAGGCAATATATAAATGCAGGATCATTCTGGAGGTTTTGCCATTAAAATCCACGAGGGAGCAGTTGGTCGGAGCATAGTTCCTTGAAAAAGCAGTGCAGAGGCAGCACGGTGGCGCAGTGGTTAACACTGCTGCCTCACAGCGCCGAGGACCCAGGTTCGATCCCGGCCCCGGGTCACTGTCTGTGTGAAGTTTGCACATTCTCCCTGTGTCTGCGTAGGTCTCACCCCACAACCCAAAATGATGTGCAGGGTAGGTGGATTGGCCACGTTAAATTGTCCCTTAATTGGGGGAAAAAAAGAATCGAGTACTCTAGGTTTTAAAAAAAAAATGAAAAAGCATTGCATTCATTTTCAGCACTCAAATATGAAGGATGATACAGTGAAGAACAAAAAAGTACAGCACAGGAACAGGCCCTTCGGCCCTCCAAGCCTGCGCCCACCATGCTGCCCGTCTAAACTAAAATCTTCTACAAAAGCCTTTGTTAATCATGTTCAGCCTTTGGATATGATGAATTATTTCTGACTTTTACAGCGAGCTGGATTATTGGGATTCCCCAAGTGTGAATGAGCGATGCCAGAAGATCTGTGATCAGTGGGACAATCTGGGAGCCCTGACCCAGAAGAGGAGAGATGCCTTGGAGGTACTTTCATCTTCAACCAGTTCTTTATGGATGTGCTTTGTTTCCTCAAACATTTGTATGTGCTGTGGCTAACTCGGGTCGAATTTTATTTTTTTTAACAATGGGCAAAAACATACGGTTGACATTCAACAGTACAAAACCTTGGCAAGTCCTTAAACTGGAGCAATCCGTTCCATTTTGTGCCCCACATTTGAGGAAGATTGAGCTCTTGAACTCAAT
The DNA here is from genome assembly GCF_902713615.1 of Scyliorhinus canicula. Taxonomy (NCBI): domain Eukaryota; kingdom Metazoa; phylum Chordata; class Chondrichthyes; order Carcharhiniformes; family Scyliorhinidae; genus Scyliorhinus; species Scyliorhinus canicula. The sequence continues at coordinate 110,694,785 of NC_052147.1, read as the reverse complement.
TTATCAGAATGACAACCACTTTTTTAAATTACCAGGACACACAACATACATCAGGCTTTTATTACCCTGGTAATAAAAGATGAAGAGGTGATCTAACTGAGGTGCTTAAAATGATCGAGAGGAACTATTTCTTGTGTTTGCACAGTCCAGAACAAGAAGTGGAGATGCCGGCGTTGGACTGGGCTGAGCACAGTAAGAAGTCTTACAACATCAGGTTAAAGTCCAACATGTTTGTTTCAAACACTAGCTTTCGGAGCACTGCTCCTTCCTCAGGTGAATGAAGAGCTATGTTCCAGAAACATATATACAGACAAATTCAAAGATGCCAGACAATGCTTAGAATGCGAGCATTTGCAGGTAATTAAATTTTTACAGATGCAGCGATAGGGGTAACCCCAGGTTAAAGAGGTGTGAATTGTCTCAAGCCAGGACAGTTGGTAGGATTTCGCAAGCCCAGGCCAGATGGTGGGGGATGAATGTAATGCGACATGAATCCCAGGTCCCAGTTGAGGCCGCACTCATGTGTGCGGAACTTAGCTATAAGTTTCTGCTCAGTGATTCTGCGTTGTCGCGGGTCCTGAAGGCCGCCTTGGAGAACGCTTACCCGGAGATCAGAGGCTGAAAGCCCTTGACTGCTGAAGTGTTCCCTGACTGGAAGGGAACATTCCTGCCTGGTGATTGTCGCGTGATGTCTGTTCATTTGTTGTCGCAGCGTCTGCATGGTCTCGCCAATGTATCACGCTCCGGGACATCCTTTCCTGCAGCGTATGAGGTAGACAATGTTGGCCGAGTCGCAAGAGTATGTACCACGTACCTGGTGGGTGGTGTTCTCACGTGTAATGGTGGTATCCATATGAATGATCTGGCACGTCTTGCAGAGATTACCATGGCAGGGTTGTGTGGTGTCGTGGTCGCTGTTCTGAAGACTGGGTAGTTTGTTGCAAACAATGGTTTGTTTGAGGATGCACGGTTGTTTGAAGGCAAGTAGTGGGGATGACCTTGGTAAGATGTTCATCTTCATCGATGACGTGTTGAAGGCTGCGAAGAAGATGTCGTAGTTTCTCCACTCTGGGAAAGTACTGGACAACAAAGGGTACTCTGGTTGTGTCCCTTGTTTGTCTTCTGAGGAGGTCGGTGCGGTTTTTTGCTGTGGCACGTTGGAACTGTCGATCGATGAGTCAAGCGCCATATGAATTTGTCTATATATTTATATATATGTTTCTGGAACATAGCTCTTCATTCACCTGAGGAAGGAGCAGTGCTCCGAAAACTAATGTTTGAAACAAACATGTTGGACTTTAACCTAGTGTTGTAAGACTTCTTACAGAACAAGAAGGTGTAAGCTTAAAAGTTAGAGCTAGACTTTAGGAAGTAATTCTGAACACAATGTTTGGTGGAAATCTGGATCTAGGTCCCACTAAAAAGCTAGTGAGGCTTCTGGTCAATTGAAAAGTTTCAAAACTGAGATTGGTGGGGTTTTTTGTTCAACAAGGGTATTATGGGTTACGGAACCAGCCATGCTCTTTTTTTTTTAAAAATATTTTTATTCAAGGCTTTTTACACGTCTACCTGAAAATATCAGCAGACCAAAACACCAACGTGAACAGAAACGACAAACCCCCAAACTCACTTGATACCAACACCGCCCCCCCCCCCCCCCCCCCCCCCTCCCCAAATCAAACTTGACCTTCTCTAAGTGCAGGAATTCTGCCAGGTTGATCACCCACACCCCCGCCTTCGGCAGCTCCGAGTTCTGCCAACACAACGAGATCCGTCTCCAGGCTATCAGCGAGGCAAAGACCAATACGTCTGCTTCCCTCCCCACCTGGACTTCCGGATCTTCTGACACACCTAATACCGCTGCATCGTCCTCTCCTCTCGTTCCATCCTCTCCATATGCGACCGGATCTAAATAAATTCATCACCAACACCAGACTTGCGTGCCTGAAACAGCATGGTGGCCGTGACCTCCCCCATGTCATTCAGCTCCACATATCTCTGAATGGTGGCCATCACCAGCTCGCACACCCCCTTATCCACCAACAGCCCCACATCTATAATAATAATCATCTTTATTGTCACAAGTAGGCTTATATTAACACTGCAATTTAACCTCCACTGCGGCCTTTGGCCTTCCCTAAACCCGCCCACATCCACCCAGTGCAGCGCGTGGTCGGAAACCACAATCGCTGAGTACTCGAGTTCACCAGCCCCACCAGCAGCACCTTATCCATCACAAAGAAGTCAATCCGTGAATACACCGGGTGCATACATGAGAAGCACAAGAACTCCTTCGTCTTCGGCCTCCCAACCCTCCTCGGGTTTGCGAACCCCGCAATTCCCTGGCCACCACCGACACCCTCGACAACTTAGGATTCGACTGGTCCAGTCTTGGATCTAGGACCGTATTAAAATCGCTTCCCATAATCAGCCGTCCGGGGTCCTCCCTAATACCCGCCTCATGAAATCCACGGCATCCCAATTTGGGGCATAAACTTCTCCTGGACTAGCAGCATCCCCTCCATTTTCCCACTGACGATCACACAACTACCCTCCCGGATCGGCCACAATGCTTCCCACCTCACCACCAACCCCCTCGTCTTCACATCTAATCCCGAGTGAAATACCTGACCCACCTATCCCCTCTTCAACCTCGTCTAATCCTCAAATCTCAGGTGCGTCTCCTGCAAAAACACAATGTCCCCTTCCAAACTCAAGTGCTCGAAAACGCGTGACTGTTTAACCAGCCCATTCAACCCTTGCACGTTCCACGTGAGCAGCCTGGTCAGGGTCTCTCCCCCTCCCCTTCCATGCCAAGATCAAACATACCCCTTTTTAAGCCAGCCCCCGGTTCTCACCACGCGCTCCTCCAGGCCTAGCCCCTCCAGGCCCACCCTCAGATGTTCGCCACCATCTCTCCCTTCCCAACAGCGTCACACCAACCACACTCATGTCAGCAACTCTCTTTCACTGAACTCACGGTAACTAGCCCGCTCAGCCAGCATGTTGGCCCCCGGCCAAGGCCTCGGATCCCATCCCCCTCACAATCCCCTCCTCCGCCCCCTCCCCCAATCCTCCCAACAAAGAAATTAAAACAAAAGGCACACTCACCATCACCATTCCCCCCTCGCAAGCTGCCCCAATCCCCCTGCCCCCCCATATGCCCCACAATTTACCCAGAACTCCTCTCCAAAGTTCAATGCCCTCACACTCGTAGTCCATGGTCTCTCATAAAGTTCATTGCCACTTCCAGCGAGTCAAAATAAAATTCCTGCTTTTGATGTGTCACCCACAAACAGGCAGGGGACAACACAACCAAATTCACCCCCTTCTTGTAGAGGGCCTTTATCCGATTATACCCGGCCCTCCGCTTAGCCAGCTCCTCACCCAGGTCTTGGCAAATCCGCAGCTCACTCTCGTCCCAGATATATTTCTCTGCCTCGCCCACCTCAAGATCCTCTCTTTTTATCCAGGAACTAATGTAGCCTCGCCACCACCATCACCCGAGGCGGCTCACCCACCTGAAGCCTCTTCCTCTGTGAGGTGTACCCGATCCACATTGAGGGGCCGGTCAAAGGCCCCCTTTCCCATCAGTTCTTCGACATGCTCACCGGCAGCCTCCCACCTTCGTTGCCTTCGGGCAGACCCACGACCCTCAGATTCTGCCTCCTGGAGCGGTTCTTGAGGTCTTCCAACTTCTCTCTTAGCCTTTTCTGGATGCTCATCACCATCCCCATTTCCGTCTCCATCAAGGTCAGCCGATCCTCATGCTCCACAACTGACTCCTCCACCTTCTGGATCGCCACCCTAAGCGGCTCCATTACCTTGGCCAAATCCTCTGAGGCCTCCTTCCTCTGCGACTGGAATTTCCCATTTAAGAACTCCACCAGCTGCTCCATCAACCAATGGGTGACTTTGAGTGGGATCCATCAAATATGCGACCACTCACTCCATGGCCGCCACCGAAAGTCCAATCCGCCATGATCTAATGGGATGGCAGAACAGGCCATCTTAATTAATTAATTAATTAATTAATTAATTAATTAATTAATTCTGTTCCCACAAATGGAAGGATTAATTTTATCAACCGTGTTCATCGAAAGTCTGAAACTGCTGCTTCAGGCATAGGCAGGGCAATTATTTGAGAGTAAGAATTTGGCATAACAACCAGTGTTTCCGCATAAATGTGTAGCATTCTATTCTCACTGCGAGGATAAAGACAGGTATGATCACTTTACACGTAGTGTTAGATTGACTGGATCAAGCAGGCAAATCTGTTTAAAATTATGGAAATAGTGGGAAAGCTTGTTCGTCTGATTACCCTTGAATCTTCACTGGACTGTTTTATTTTTGTACACACTTCTGAGAATTGACTAATTTACCAGTAGGTTGAAAGGAATGGTTAAAAATTTTCAATATCTGGCTTGAACTGGATCCAGTCAATCTAACGCTACGCTTAAAGTGATCATACCCGCCTTTGAACTGGTGTGATTCGACCCAAGACCATTCACGATCCAGCTCTTATGGGCTCGTTACATTGTTGGTACTGTTGATTATTAGCCAGAACATAATGAGAAGTGCTCAGTTTGCTTAATCATAAGTGGAACCTCAGGAGAGGCACATAACTGGTGTCAATGGACTCCTGGTACGCCCTCTAGTGGTGTGTCTCTTGTATGCACTTGACCAGACTCCAGGCTGATGGAACCTTTCACACAATGATTGTAGTATTCGTTAAACCCTTTGAAGTCCGCTGTGTGTACATAACTGACACGTGTGATATGTTGCAGTTTTCAATTTATAGTTTTGTTTCTAATTTCCTGCCAGTCCAGTAAACCAATCACATTCATAATGAATAAAAACAACTCCTTCCCTTCCTGGGAGTGAAGGGCTGAATCTTTGCCTCAACATTTGCTATAGCGCTCAAAATGAATGGAGCATAAATATAATTGAATTGGGTTCCTTTTGCTAGTGTGCATCAGTCAAGTGCTATTTAGAGTGGACAGCATGGTAGCACAGTGGGCAGCATGATGGCACAAGTGGCTAGCACTGTGGCTTCACAGCGCCAGGGTCCCAGGTTCGATTCCCCACTGGGTCACTGTCTGTGCGGAGTCTGCACGTTCTTCCCATGTGTGCGTGGGTTTCCTTCCGCAGTCCCACAGCAGGTTAGGTGGATTGGCCCTGATAAATTGCCCTTTAGTGTCTAAAAAGGTTAGGAGGGGTTATTGGGTTACAGGGATAGGGTGGAACTGAGGACTTAAGTGGGCCGAATGGCCTCCTTCTGCACTGTATGTTCTATGTTCTAGGGATAGGTCTCAAGCTTGTTTTCAGCTGGGAGGGTATGGCAAGAACAAGACCACAAGGTGAAATGGGACGGGAAGCATTGGTGAAAAGAAACCTATTCTGAATGGCTTCTCAAGTTTCTTGGTCAAGCGGGTTTTGCTAATGGTTTGTTTAGACTTTGTTGGGAAATGCAGGCAAAACTGTTGACTAGTTTATGCTTGTTGCTAGGTGACTTTGTCGATTTACCAGACACACGTGGTTGTTTTTTGCTGACCTTTTGCATCCTGATGTACTCATTTTTAACTAATTGATTTTGTCCTGGGGAAACTAAAGGACAGACCATGGGCCATCCACTTCAAGTCTGCAGACTGGTATCTTCCAGAAACTTTGGAGTTCTCCAGAGAGTTTTGTTCTCGATGGGAGTTTGTTTGCAGAAACTGAAGGCCATGGAGTATTTGCATATTATAAAGATCAAGAAAGACCAGGGGCGGGATTCTCCGACCCCCCGCCGGGTTGGAGAATGCCCAGGGGGCGGTGTGGATCCCGCTCCGACGCCGGCTGCCGAATTCTCCGGCGCCGGTTTTCGGGTGGGGATCACGCCGCGCTGGTAAGGGGCCATTGGCAACGGCCCCCCTGGCAATTCTCCGGGCCCCGTTGGTCCGAGAGACCACCCATTTTCGGCCAGTCCCACCAGCGTGAAATAGACGTGGTCCATCCTGGCGGGACTTGGCTTGGAGGGAGGCTAGCGGGGTCCTGGGGAGGTGGGCGGGTGGGATCGGCGGGGGGGGGCACGCTGGCCTGGCCTGTGGTCGGGGCCCACCAATCTGCGGGCGGACCTGTGCCGTAGGGGCACTCTTTCCCTCCGTGCCGGCCTCTATAAGGCTCTGCCATGGCCGGCGCGGAGAAGAAACCCCCTGCGCATGCGCAGGAAACACGCCAGCGGTTCTGCACATGCACCAGAACACGCAGGAAGTCCTGCTCATGCGCCAATTTTCGCCAGCCTACAGCGGCCCTTCGGCAACAGTTGATGCGGCGCCAACCCCTCCGCCGCCGGCCTAGCCCTCGGACGTGCGGAGGATTCCCCAACTTCCGGGTGGCCCAACGCCAGAGTGGTTCACGCTGCTCTTGCTGCCGGTACGGGCCGCCCTGCCAATTTTCACTACAAAAGGGATTTGCAGGTTCCATTTCAGTTCTAAGGAATTACTGAGACCATGAATGTCAATAGATGAAAAAGGATTAAGTATGGAACCACTGGAGGTTGTCTGGAGAGAGAGAGAAAAAGAGACAAGAAAATGTGATTTTGAAGAATGGAAAGTACCAGGTTTTCTTTGCTCCATATTAGAGATCAGGAGAATACGAACCAGCCATTGCATTGTGAGTGGAGTGGTGTTTGTGAATATTGAGGGGTTGTATTCTGCAGGAACTAGAACATAGGACATACAGTGCAGAAGGAGGCCATTCGGCCCATCAAGCCTGCACCGACCCACTTGAGCCCCATCTCCATAACCCAATAACCCCTCATAATCTTTTTTGGACACTAAGGGCAATTTATCATGGCCAATCCACCTAACCTGCACGTCTTTGGACTGTGGGAGGAAACCGGAGTACCCGGAGGAAATCCACACAGACACTGGGAGAACGTGCAGACTCCGCACAGACAGTGACCCAGCCGGGAATCAAACCTGGGACCCTGGCACTGTGAAGCCACCGTGCTAATCACTTGTGCTACCGTGTTGCCCCTTGGGTAAATATAAATTATGACAAGGGAGCACAGTAGTTGGAGAATGAGTGGAAAAGATGTGAATGATGAAAAGAGAGAAACTGTTGTGGGGAACCCTGAGTGAATTATAAATCTGTCAGAAGACACAGTGGCACAATGATCAGCACTGCTTCCTCACAGTGCCAGAGACCTAGGTTTAATTCTGGCCTTGGGTGACTGTGTGGAATTTGTATGTTCTTCCCATAACTCTGTGGGTTTCCTCCGGGTGCTCCAGTTTCCTCCCACAGTCCAAGAATGTGCAGGTTAGGTGGATTGGCCATGATAAATTGCCCCCCTTAGTGTCCAAGGATGTGCAGTTTAGGTTACGGGATTACGGGCACAGGGCAAAGTGGATTGGTGCAGCCTTGTTGGGCCGAATGGCCTCCTTCTGCACTGTAGCTTTGTGTGAAGATGTCAACTACAATACAGCAATTTGAGGAGAAGTTAGACATGAACAGAATTTTGCTGAAAGTTTGGAAAATTGTTTTGAAATGAACAGCACCAGATCTTGTCCAAGTCTTTGAACATGTCTAAGATCAGTTAATCACCAGAGCGTTCCAGAGCAGAGTTCCAGGGTATGTCATGTTGGCAACAAGGCGGTGCTGAAAACCGTGCTGACAATGATTTATTTGGGCAGAGCTTTGGGTGATGGACAATTTGAAAGTTAGCAAGTGCAAAATGTTAACGCCAGGACTCCTGTACAAAGTCCTCCGTTTCTTATTACCATTGTGGTTAATCAGCAAACAAGCTTCCCTTCCTAAATAAACCTGCATCCCTCCTTCAATTTATTGAACAGTAAGTCTTCCAACACAGGGTTAAAGTCCAACAAGTTTGTTTCGAATCACTAGCATTCCTCAGGTGAATGTCTTTTATTGAATGTCTTTTGCATTCCTTTTCAGAGGACCGAGAAACTTCTGGAGACCATTGATCAGTTGTATCTAGAATATGCAAAGAGGGCTGCTCCCTTTAACAATTGGATGGAAGGTGCCATGGAGGATCTGCAGGACACTTTCATTGTCCACACTATTGAGGAAATCCAGGTGAGTATCGATTTAAGTGCTATCATAGCCCATGCAGAGGATGGTTTAGCACAGGCTAAAGAGCTGGCTTTTAAAGCAGACCAAGGCAGGCCAGCAGCACGGTTCAATTCCTGTACCAGCCTCCCCGAACAGGCGCCAGAATATGGTGACGAGGGGCTTTCCACAGTAACTTCATTTGAAGCCTACTTGTGACAGTAAGCAATTTTCATTCATTTTTCATTCTTGCACACTGTCCATTTTCTCTTTCCCAAAACCAGTAGCGCTCAGCTCTGAGGAACAAAGTTGCAGGTCAGAGAGCCTGACACCGGACACCATTCACTGATGCAGTTCAGTTTGTATCTGGCCACACAGATGCAAGGTTAATTAACACAGACTTGCAAACTGCTATCTGTGAGTCATCCTGACGTGGTGCGTCAAAGAGAACCGTGATAAAGGGCACTCCCACATGCACAGAACAATGGGAGTCTGCGTCACTTAAACATTAAGAGCTTTGTTTGCTGCCACCCCCTGAAAAGTATTCAAAAAATGAACATAATTATAAATTAAAACAAAAAATAAATCTGCTGGACAATTTGTTGCAATCCCCTTGGTTAAGATGTGTATTCATTGTCTATCACAATAACCATCAGCTCATGTTTCTCATATTATTCAGCTGAATTGAGATTGTTGTTAAACAGAAATCATACTCAGCCCTGTTGTATCTTTTTTTTTTAGCCAATTAATCTCCCCACTGATATTAGCTCTGTTACATCTGACCAGTCAAGAGCAATGCTGTTACGCACAAGTAACAATTTCTAGCACCGCACTCTCCAACAATCTATGATGTTGCTGGTCGAACCTTTTTTGTGACCTACTATTCTCTTCTTCACATCCGGCTGCCCTGTCCACCCAGCATTTGCATTTCCATGATTCGTTTTGAAAGATTGACAATAGATACTTCTCTGGGGATGGCAGAGAGACGAACCAGATTCCCTCCCAAGTGGAATGTGACTCGATCAAAATCATTGTCCAAATTCAGCGAGTTGACCTTTTTGAGAGGTGAATAGTCGATGGCCAAGCTTTGAAGACGTCAGTTGTTTTTTTCTTAATATATTGCCTGATTTGAATCTCGCATCCAAACGTGAGCTGACGTTCAGAACCTTGGATTGAGAGTTTTAAACAGTTGCTTCCCACCAGTGGTATCTTGGTCATGTAAAAGACAGATTAGAGATGCATTGCCATGCTGCAGCTCCTGAGGTAACACGGGAGAGATGGGAAAGTTGGTTCTGGGCATTTATAGCTGAAATAATGTTGTCAGAGGTGGCTTAATGTTTCTGACAGAGAATAAGATGAGTTTTAGAGAGTAGCTTAAAATTTCTGTTGCAATGCTTCTGCCGGACAAATCTACAAAATAATTTCACACCATTTCTAGCTTTCCTGTTTCTCTCTCTTGTTCCTACAGCATCAGATGTTTGCTGCTGATGTCTCCCAGCTATATAGTGTGTGAGATATAAGCCTGAATTCTATGCAGCCCATTGCAGTGGGAGCCATGGCAACTGGGCACACTTAATGGTGCGTGAGACCATGCATCAAACACCCGGCAGTGGTGAAACTTTCACCAATCAAATCCGAGGGTGGAAGGAGCTGGCAGGGGATTTCCAGCTGCTAGCAGTGGGATCTCATTTAGGCTCAATATTTTGTTAATTAAGACTCAAAATCTCTTGGGGGGGGGGGGGGGGGGGGGTCACATGGCTTTCCTGCTTCCTCAAAAAGCTGCCCAGCAAACCCTGTCAGCTTTGCCATGGCTGGAGGGGGGGGGGAATACTGGCAAGGGAATGACCCGCTGAACGCTACCCTGTGTGCCATCCGCTCCCACCCATTGATTCCCATTACGGCATCTCTCACCTATGGCCTGGGGCCCCTCGTCAATCCTGGCCTGTGGTGAATGCATTACTGGCAGCTTCCACCGTTCCTGCTTCCGCTGGTGTCAATGAGAAGTTGTTGACTTCTGATTAGCCGGCAGCTCTTGGTGAGCAGGACTTCCGCTGCTGGGGGCCTTGATCACGGCGAAGGCCCAAAGGTGGCTATTTAAATGCCTGAAGAGCACTTTCACCCATTGGATTTCCCACATGGAACTGATGGGAGTTCCCTGTCAGTTTTCTGATGAGTGTATCAGACCCCTGTCAGGGTGACAGAACCATGTACATGCTGTCGCTAATTACAGGAAGTATTTGTGCTGTGTTCCATACAACATGCTCATGTTAAATGCGAGGGTATCCCATAACCCAGAAGGGTAACTTGGAACCCTGGTTCTTATTGGTGTATATTTTCAATTTGGTATTCTGTGAGAAAAGATATGCGAACCAGGGAGGAATAGTCCAGTCGTTGTGTGAACAATTAACAAAAAATATTTATTCAAAGAACAAAAACAAAACAAGAAGGACTATACTACACTGCAACATTTAATTACACTGAGGGCTATATACGTACAGTATTACATGAAGTTATCCCTTGGTTCCCAATTACCTAGATTTTCTAAACTCTGAAACAGCCCTTTGTTCCCAAACATCACCCGATATTATATAACCCTATGAACTAAATCCAGCAGATAACTACCATGCACTGGTTATTTGGCCACATTTGGGAAAACTGCCTTTAGTTTCAGCAAAGGCAAAATCTTCTCGGTTTGAGGTTTATTTTTAACTTTAGCGTACCCAATTCATTTTTTCCCAATTAAGGGGCAATTTAATGTGGCCAATCCACCTAGCTTGCACATTTTTGGGTTATGGAGGCGAAACCCACGCAAACCTGAAGAGAATGTGCAAACTCCACACGGACAGTGACCCAGAGCCAGGATCAAACCTGGGACCATGGCGCCGTGAGGTCGCAGTGCTAACCCTGCTGGAATCTGAAACCAGAGCCGAAAATGCTGGACAGTCTCGGGAGGTCTGAGCATCTGTGGAGAGAGAACTCGTCTGATGTTTTGAGTCTGGACACTTTGTCAAAGCTATTGACAAATCTAAGCTTTCGCAAAGCTAAGCTCTTTGATAAAGAGTCAAACAGACTCAAAACATTTGCTCCGTTCTCTCTCCACAGAAGCTGTCAGATCTGCTGAGATCGTCCGTCATTTTCTATTTTTGTTTTGAGCTAAATAGACGGTTTTGCTTCCCAATAAAGCTCTTTAAAATAAATTGTTTCATGCCCTTATTGAAATAACATTTAGCATGAATCCATCCCAGTTTCATGGATTGGGCTTTTGGTGTCAGTACTATTTTGTTGAGGGCTGTGCCAGGAGACCGATTACATGTGTAGTGACAATGAGTACAGTGAACACATCTGTTCCTGTGTATGTTTCACTTTTATCATTGCATTAAATCATTGATAATTTTTGAAAATAGCTTGGAAAGTTTCAGTTGGCCATCATTGGTGTTGTCGAGTAAACATTGTTGGCAGTGCTTCTTTGGCTGGCTACATCTTGGCTGACCTTCCAAATCTGCGACCTTTGCCACCAAGCAGGACAAAAGCTGCAGGCACAAGAGAATACCACCATCCCGACTTGAACATATTTCACAGCTCCTTCACCGGCACTGGTTCAGAATGGTGGGACTCCTACCCTGACAGCACTGTGGGAGTAACGACACCGCAAGGTCTGCGACACTTGAAGTGGCGGCAGCTTGCCACCACTTCCTCAAGGGCGGTAGGGGGTGGGTAATAAATGCTGGCCTTACCAGCGACGGCCACATCCCAGGAATGGACTTTTTAAAAAGCATGGGTAATGTTGGATTTCGATGTAAAATTCCTTCACTGGGTTTTGTGTTGCCCTGACCAATTTCCAAAATAATATGAGTGAGTGTGAAGCCACTCCATGTGCTGTTTAGAGTTGGTGTGGGACTGTCGTCACTTGTAGACCAGACTGGGTCAGTGAGGCAGGTTTCCTTCTCTTAAAGACATTAGTGAACCTCATGGTCCTTTTTGTTTTGGCACCAATTTGGCAGTAGTCACTTTAAACAATATCATCTTTTTGTTTTAAACTGATTTCAAATTCACAACTTGCAAAGGAGGAGTTTGAACACCTCCTCTACATAGTTAGTCCAGGCCTCTGGATATCTCATCCAGTACCATAGCAACGAGGCCATTGCACCTCATGAGGCACACAATAGGTTTTCCCTATTGAATAAGAGGAATGGAACATATTTAAGTTCCCAATTGCCGTAATATTTTAAGTACTTCTCGGGAAAAGCAATATAAACAATCAGAATTGGTTAAAATATATTACTATATTAGGAAAAGTCTACAAAATAGTTCTGTACAATTAGTAAACTTCAGTGATTTTAACATGCCAAGTCTGGGGGGGGGGGGGGGGAGAATGTTGCAGAGCACTGCAGAACTTATTTATGTCACAGTAATAGCTCATGATGGATGAGCTTTTCATTTTATTTGTTATATATCAGATTATTTCCATTAGTCTGGCCACAGATATTATAATTGGCAGACTCCTGCAAATCCTCAGTACAACAGTGTTGTTCGCTGTGGAACAGGGCAACGGAACCTCAAAGCTCTAGGTTCAACTCCTGGTCTGCCTGAAGGTAGTGGATCTCAGTCAGGGTGATTGTGAAGCCACTGGATGATGTAGGTGAAAGAGAAGCTAGGGTTTTTACTCCGAATTGCATTCCAGTGAATGGATGTTGAGTGAGGACTGCATCGAGGCCCTCATCACCTCACGCCTCGGGCTCACAGTTGATGAATGGTCATTTGACAATGATTCTTGATAGCCCCCATTCCCCATTGGAGCCTCGTTTCAGAGTGCGTCAGTACCACCAGGGAAGCCAGAAGAATTAAGCAAGGAAAACGTCAGAGGTGGAAAAGTGATAAATCTCCATTAATTCATATTCAGAATAAGTTCCAGGGAAAACAAATGATTCTTTGCCTGGAGATACTTGAAGTCCAATGATGAATCCAATGAATTAACGTTTTGTTCTTCATCTCTATCCTTCCGTTTAGGGATTGATCACTGCCCATGAACAATTTAAAGCGACTCTTCCTGAGGCAGACCGGGAACGGCAGGCTATCCTGGGCATTCACAATGAGGTGTCAAAAATCGTCCAAACCTACCACGTCAACATGGCTGGCACCAACCCCTACACGACCATTGCACCCCAGGATATTAACAACAAATGGGAGAAGGTGAGAGCCACTTCTTAAAATTGATCCATTGTGTAGTGTTGAAGAAAAGGACACCTGCTTTCAAAATAAAAAAAATACTGCAACAAGGTGCCATTGACCATCTAGATTCCTTCTGAACTATTGCCTGATTTGTGATTGCAGCCCCGATTAGAGTTCAGTTTCTCATCCTAATTGTTCGCATACAATGGGACTACTTTAATTGGCCTTAATTGTTGATCCTCTTCTATAACTAGATTTGTCCCCATGTGCCAAATCTTGTTCCAAAATCGTGTTTTGCTACAAACCCTGCACAGTCATACAAGACACATTGGCTGTCATTCCACCTTTCCTGATGGTGAAATAATTCTCACCAAAATTTGGTTACAATACATCATGTGCAGATTGAAAAATGCACATTTTTGTGCATGGCTTTCGTTTGGATTTTTGTTTGGCTGAGAGTCAGAATTTTCTTTTGAAAACTTTGGAATTTAATCTCTGAGGAGACAAAATGTTGGTGAGATTGTTTCCAGCTGTGTGCGCATTCTTTTGTTCTTTAGTAATCTATTGAAGTAACTTATCGCTGCTTTGCAAGAAGGAGCCAGTAACCAACTTCCTGACACCATGGGTGGGATTCTCTCAGCCCGGGGTCGGGCCGGAGAATCCCCTCGACCGGCGCGAATCGCGCCACGACGCCCCGACACCAGCACGCGATTCTCCGCAGAGCGCCATTGGTGCCGGCGTGAATGGCACGGTGTAGGTCGGGGGCCGCTCTATGTGACCGGCCCGCCGATTCTCGGCCCGGGGTGGGCCGAGCAGCCATCATAACAACGCCAAGTCCCGCCGGCACCATCCATACCTGCGCTCAGCCGGCGGGAACTCGGCGTGGAGGGGTCGGGGGGGGGGGGCAGCCTGTGGAGGGGGAGGGTGGGTCCGACCCGGGGGGGGGCCTCCGATGTGGCCTGGCCGCGATCGGGGCCCACCGATCGGCGGGCTGGCCTCTCTGGCTGGCTGCCTCCTTTCTTCCGCGCTGGCCCCTGTAGTGCTGCCCAATGTTGCATCGGGGCCGGCGTGTTGAAGGAAGCCATTGCGCATGCGCACGTTGCCGCCGGTGCCACTGCACATGCGCGGATCCTGTGGTGCCCAGATCACGTCGGGATCAGCAGCTGGAGCGGCGTGAACTGCTCCAGTGCTGTGCTGGGCCCTCTGTAGGGGCCAGAATTGCTGATCCTGGGGCCGTGTTGACGCTGTCGGGAAACGCGACGGCGTTTCCGACGGCGTCAACACTTAGCCTCAGGATCACAGAATCCCGCCCCCTGTACTAAAATCTCCAATCTGTAGTCCAATTCAGATTAATTTATTCCCATTTATTTGAATGAGGTATGAATTACACGGTAAGCATTTTATTGCTCCACCATCCTGTCTTTCTTTTGAGTTGGCGACAACCTAAGATGAAAGTCTCTCAGCTCTGCCCCGATGATGTGTCCTCATTGTTGCACCTCACTTTGTCTACACCAATGACATTTCTAATTTCCACACCAGTCATCCCCGTGGCCTCATTAGCCAGAGTAACTGATTAATTGGAAAACCATAAGTGCTGATTCATAGGTGGTTTTGTGCAGTGGAAAAGGAAGCTTGTGGAAAAGGTTCTTGGTGCCTTAGAGCTAACAAGCTTGTTACACAATTGACATTGTTAAAGGTGGGTTGATCCATCAAGCTTTCCCCACATTCATGATGACTGGCATCAAGACTAAACATTCCCTTCCCAATCTTGAAACTTTCTTGTCTCTTGAGAAAAAGAGGGGAAAAAACAGGATCAATAAGCTAAGCAATACTCTGGGAGTGGAGGAGGTGAAATCCTCTTGGACTACTTCAAGCAATCAAAACCATTTGAGGAGATCTTCTGGATTAGATGCTATCTATAAAGACAATTTCCTTCTCTATTTGTTGCTCTCTGCCCCTGTTTTAAAAACTGACCCAGTTTCCTCTTGGATGCATACGAGCCCTTGTTTGCTCTCTTCCACTTCCTCCCTCTCTTCCCTATGAATCCTTGTGAGGATACAGTTCCCCACGGTTTCCTTCTTGTACCTTTCCAAGTGTCCATTGTTCAAGTATGAGTCCTGGCAGTAGCTGGCTGTGAAGACTATCCCAGTTGTGGCTGATCCTGTCTGTACGTGGGAGCCAGACACCTGTACTTCAAATAGAAAGCACTGCAAAACAGTCAGAATTAAATACCCTGGGAGCTGTTCACTTTCTTCCTTCGCCCAAGGGTACTGCAAGAAATGATAGCATCCCCAGGCTGCCCTGGTCAAGATTGGCAAATTCAACACAGATCAAGGATAAATGCAATGGAATTTTATTTGAATCGGAAGAGTGCAGTAATTATTATGTTGGATTCTAGGTGAAAGTAGAGTGTTACGCTACCCAGTGATCCAACCAGTGCAAGATATCTGTAGACGGAAAGGGCAACATTTAAAAACCCAAGACTCGTACTCCTGTTGGGATGTTTATCCCTATTAATGGGTGTGATGTTCAGTGACTGATATGATACTTTGTTTTTAGGTTCGACACTTGGTGCCGCAGAGGGACCATGCCCTAATGGAGGAGAATGCCCGCCAGCAGTCCAATGAGAGGCTGCGGAAACAGTTTGCAACACAAGCCAATGTCATTGGTCCTTGGATTCAGACAAAGATGGAGGTAAGATCTCAAAAAAGATATGAAAGCTGATTACAGGACTGTATTATCGGTGACCGTATGTTATTAGTAACAGTGTTACAGGCACTGTGATAGCTGTATTATTGATGAAAATGTTATGACAGGAATTGTGATAGCACCTCCACCATTTACATAGCTATGACAGGAATTGTGACAGCTATGTAATTGGTGATGCTGCTGTTACAGAGATTGTGATAGCTATTTGAATAGAAGTAAGAAATAAAATTTTATGTGATTGCTTTCGCAACCTCAGAACTTGGCAAAGCATCTGGCAGCCAATTGTGTATATATACTTTTTTTTTAAAGCGTAGTCCTGCTGTAATGCAGGAAAAGCAGTAACCAATGAGTAAACTGGAGGGCTGCACAGACACCAATGAGTTAATGACCAGATCGTCCGGTTGGGTCATCAAGTTTTACAGCACAGAAAGTGAGGCCCTTTGGCCCATCATGTCTGCACCTGCCATCAAGCACCTATCTATTCCAATCCCGTATTCCAGCACTTGGTCCGTAGCCTTTTATGCAATGGCATTTCATCTGCTCATCGAAATGCTGCTTAAATGTTGTGAGGGTTCCCACCTCATACCACCCTTTCAGGCAGTAAATGATGTACTTTGAGAGAGGAGCATTACCCAGGAGAATGTGGAAAACACCTATGCTCTTCACCTAATAGGAGCACGGGATCTTTTCCATCCACCTGAGAGGGGAGATTGACCCTTGGTTTAATGCCCCATCCAAAAGGTGGCCACTTCTATAGTGCAGCACCCTATTGAACAGCACCCACTCCCAGACACAGAGGGCAGCAGAGATATTCAGCACATCCTCCTAATCCTCATCATCTTGTGGTCACTTTTGTAGGAGATCGGCCGTATTTCCATTGAGATGCACGGCACACTGGAGGATCAACTGAACCACCTCCGACAGTACGAGAAGAGCATAGTCAACTACAAACCAAAGATTGATCAGCTAGAAGGCGACCATCAGCTCATTCAAGAAGCACTAATCTTTGACAACAAGCACACCAACTACACAATGGAGGTGAGAAGTTTCAAGACTCCCCCACAATACTGCTCTGGGTTCCACTTGTCGGTGCACTTGTTGAGTATTTACACTCATAACTCAGGTGCTGAAGTCATCTAATGATGTTGCTACAGGTGCTTCTGGTGTTTAGCTGATGATTTTTATTTTAAGCTATGCAATGTTTTTCAATGTCTCAAATGGTCCGCCATTTCGGCAGTTCGGTTTTCATTCTCATATCCCTCGTCCTTCCTGGCCTAGATTCAGTTCATAAGATGTGAATCCATAGAATCCCTACAGTATAAAAAGAGGCCATTCGGCCCATTGAGTCTGCACCCACCCTACCTAGGCCCACTCCCCCGCCTTTTCCCCGCAACCCCACCTAACCTGGGCATTTTTGGACACTTAAGGGGCAATTTATCATGGCCAATCCACCTAACCTGCACAAGCTTGGACTGCGGCAAGAAACTGGAACACCCGAAGGAAACCCTCGCAGACACGGGAAGAGCATGCAAACTCCATGAATAGGATGGGAATAGAGGGATACGGATCCAGGAGGTGTAGAAGATTTTAGTTTAGACGGGCAGCACGGTCGGCGCAGGCTTGGAGGGCCTGTTCCTGTGCTGTACTTTTAGAACATAGAACATAGAACAGTACAGCACAGAACAGGCCCTTCGGCCCTCAATGTTGTGCCGAGCCATGATCACCCTACTCAAACCCACGTATCCACCCTATACCCGCAACCCAACAACCCCCCCCTTAACCCTACTTTTATTAGGACACTACGGGCAATTTAGCATGGCCAATCCACCTAACCCGCACATCTTTGGACTGTGGGAGGAAACCGGAGCACCCGGAGGAAACCCACGCACACAGGGGGAGGACGTGCAGACTCCACACAGACAGTGACCCAGCCGGGAATCGAACCTGGGACCCTGGAGCTGTGAAGCATTTATGCTAACCACCATGCTACCCTGCTGCCTTTCTACCCTTTCTTCCACACACTCACCCAAGGCTGGAATTGATTTCTATCTGAAAAGAAAGAGGACCCGGGTTCGATCCCGGCTCCGGGTCACTGTACGTGTGGAGTTTGCACATTCTCCCCGTGTCTGCGTAGGTCTCACCCCTACAAACCAAAGGTGTGCAGAATAGGTGGATTGGCCACGCTAACTTGCCCCTTAACTAGAATTGGGTACTTAAATTTTTTTTTAAAGAATGCTCTTTCAGAGAGCCAGTGTAGACTTGATCGGCTGAATGGCCTCCTGCACTGTGACTCGAGGACCAATTATAATTTTACGAAGACGCAGCATAAATGTTGTAATCAAAGTGCCTATTAGAGCAGTGCTTCTGGAATTGAAACAACTCATGCACACCACCCGCACAGCACTGAGGCTTGGGATTAATCTGCATTGCATTCAATCTTTTAAATTAGCAATCTTGTGCATTTTTTAGTGGAAATGTTATTTTTTTTTAATAAGGGTTGCTTAAACATATTTTTTAAATGAAATTATTGGATATGAAGCACAGTGCAGATTGATTCATCAACATTTTTTTTTTAGACAAGCAGCATAACCTGGATCTTGGCCACTGAATCGCAAATAAAACTTCTCTGTATTTTTTCTTTATTCTTACATGGGATGTCGGAGGGGTGACGAGACAGCATTTGTTGCCCATCCTTAATTGTTCTTGAACTGAGTGTCTCACTGGGACATTTCAGAGAGCAGTGACATTTCCCTGGGACTGGAGTCACATATAGGCCATACTGAGTAAGGATGGCAGATTTCCTTCCCTAATTGGCATTGGTGAACCAGATGGGTTTTTACACGGACACCATTACTGAGACTAGCTTTATAACTGAATTTATATTCTAGCAGCTGTCATGGTGGGGTTTGAACCCTTGAACACCCCCCTCCCACCCCATTCCCTGGAAATACGTTATTTTTCTTAGAATTTGCTATGATATTTTTGCTAGTAGCGTACTTTTAGTTTGAGTGGTGGTGAGAGGGAAAGAATATGTTACGGTCATTTTCTCATCTCGTTGTTCATTACTCTGCCAAACCTCTAGTCTGTACCAGTGCTCATGGCCTACCCTTTGTAGGTTTAGGAATAATAATTCTGTGATTGTCCTCTCACCTGCTTTGATTACAGCAAGATTTGTTTCATTCAGTGTCACGGTGCACAAATTGAAAGCGTAGCATCTAAAATTTGGCCATGCTGTGGGGGAACCATCATTTTCCTCCACCCGCTGTTGACCATCTGAAGTAACATCCACATTTTAAGAGCCATTAACCGGTGAAATGCAAATGACAATCAAGTAAAAATTATCATTGATGATGAGGCACTTTCTGTTGCCTTTCACCAGCTGGTTTTGAAATCTGAAAAGGTGTTCCCACACCTGTTGAATGTGCGGTACTCATTGAGCATTCAGGAAGGCCCAGCTGCTGAGGAAGCGCCTGTTCCACCCTTTCCCTCTTCGTGGGGGGAAAAAGGAGATACGCTAACTTTCCAGTTTGAATGGGTTTTGGTTCTTTTTTCCTTAAAGCTGACTGGTATAGATCTACTCAGGAAGGCAATGAAAACCGCCTTCAACAGGAGCAGAAAAATGAAGTGCGAGGAGAAATCATAGAGAATGCAGTAGTCCAGCGTTCTGACCTCATTGACTTCTTTCCCTTTGTTTCAGCATATCCGAGTGGGCTGGGAACAGTTGCTCACCACCATTGCCAGGACGATCAATGAAATCGAAAACCAGGTCCTGACCAGGGATGCAAAGGGCATCAGTCAGGAGCAGATGAATGAGTTCCGAGCCTCCTTTAACCACTTCGACAGGGTAAGCTAGCAGGTTTAATTTGCTGCCGGTGTGTGTTTAGCTGAGAGACGTGTATCGTTTTCTTGCCTCAGAGTATTGGATGGCAGTACTTTTCTCAGGAAACAGGAGATGGTTCTCAAGGTAGAACATTCGCCACGGAACGTAAGCCATATTGAAATTGGAGCCACCAGCTTCCCCTGAGAGACCTTACTTATAGACACTCTCATGTCGGCGTGGACCTTAGGGCGGTCTGTCTGTTCTCGCCCCAATTGAAGTCCTTAAGTGGCTAATTATTGACCAGTTAAGGGCCACTTATCACCTGACTTCAATTTGGAGGCCAGTGGGTGGAGTTCAAGGGCAGGGGAGGAGCCTAATAGTAAACTCTGCACATGGTCCTTCAGGTGGAGTGGAGTGGAGGGAGGGAGGGATGGGGGGGGGGTTAGGGTCCTCCATTACTTGTCCCTTTCCAGACACCCTCCCCCCCCCCCCCCCCCAAGACTTACCTGGTGTGTTAATCAGACTCTGCGACCGCTTGTCATTCCAGCAGTGACCACCATTCCCAGTGGAACTGCTGGGGCCTACAGAGCTGCAGGCCAATTGGAACAGCCTGAAAGGTCATGGAGGTGGGACTGCCTCCTGAATGCGGGATGGGCTTAAGTTCCGACTCCAACCAGTGAACACTCCACAGAGTATTAAATGGCTGTTGGGCTGCCACGATTGGCATGGGTGTATTCCCTGGCAACTTTTTCAAAGGTTTAGAAGAGTACAGCACAGAACAGGCCCTTCGGCCCTCGATGTTGTGCCGAGCAGTGATCACCCTACTCAAACTCACGTATCCACCCTATACCCGTAACCCAACAACTCCCCCTTAACCTTACTTTTTAGGACACTACGGGCAATTTAGCATGGCCAATCCACCTAACCCGCACATCTTTGGAATGTGGGAGGAAACCGGAGCACCCGGAGGAAACCCACGCACACACGGGGAGGACGTGCAGACTCCGCACAGACAGTGACCCAGCCGGGAACCGAACCTGGGACCCTGGAGCTGTGAAGCATTGATGCTAACCACTATGCTACCGTGCTGCTCCACCAACACAAAAGGCCTTCCCATTGACCTCCAGTCGGAGAACCTCTATTTTTGCAGATTCGCTCTCCAGTACAGTAAGCATTTCCCTGCAAGTATCGCCGATGGCAGTTGTTCAACCGCAATGTGCATGTTAAAAACTCACATTGATACAAAACCTCTAGGTAACAGTTGCCCTTTAGTGCGAAATGTCTTCCACACCGATACTATTTTATTTTTCTTGCCTTCTCCCTTCCCACAGAACTTAAATTTAAAATAGAATTGCACTCTGCTCCATGTTGATACAGCGAGTAAATACCAGGAGATCCTGAGGTTACTGGTTTGATCCCTGAGCTTAAGGAACTAACTGATGTTGGCAACCAAATACTTTTCAGCATCTGTGAACCTGGGAGGGGAGGAAACCGTTTTGTGTCTGATCATTATTTAGTAGCTCAAAAATTACAGTTGTCTTTCGATTGGGACTGGATCATCCTCTGCTCCAGAGTCGCCGTCCCCCATCCCGCCCTCTCCTCACCCTTCAGTTTTCCTCCCCTCTCTCCTGTTCCTCTCATGAACTGCCTGCCAACACTCTGTTCACACACACACATTAATGAAGAATGACCATTCCAATGAGCTACAGGGAGACTGTTAGCTTTCATGGCGTCAAGGAGAGGGGAAGGGTGGCCAAACATTAAGCAGTGGGTGTGGAGGTTTAATTACCTTTTTAAAGGTGGCACAGTGGTTGGCACCCCTGCCTCACAGCACCAGGGATCTGGTTCAATTCCGGCATTGGGTGACTGTGGAGTTTGCATGTTCTCCTCGTGTCTGCGTGGGTTCCTCAGGATGCTCCGGTTTCCCCTACAGTCCCAAGATGTGCATGTTGGGTGGATTGGTCATGCTAAAATTGCCCCTTAGAGTCCAAACATGTGCAGGTTGGGTGGAATTGTGGTGTTGTGGATATAGGGCGGGGGAGTGTGCCTCGGCTACGTACACTTTCAGAGGGTCAGTGTAAAGTCAATGGACTGAATGCCCCCCTTCTATACTGCATGGATCTGATTCTATGAAACCAGCTTCATCCTATGTGGAACAACATAGCAGTGAAAGTATTTAAGACAGTAAATCTAGAACACGGGGGCACAGCCTCAAGATAAAGGGCCAGTCATTTAGAACCAAGAGGAGGTTAAATTACTTCACTCCCAGGGTTCTGGATTTTTGGAATTCTCTACCACAGAGGGTTGTGGATGCTCCATCATTGAATATATTTAAGAGTGGGATTTTTGATCTCTCAGGGAATTAAGGGATATGGATGGGAAAATTGAGTTGAAGCCCAAGATCAGCCATGATCATATTGAATGGCAGTGCAGGTTGGACAGGCCATATGGTCTACTCCTCCTATTTGTTGAGTTCTTATAGGTAGGGGGACAGTGGGGTGAGGGGGTGGCAAATGAAAGGAACAAAGGAGCAGGAGAAGACGAATCAACCCCTCAAGCCCATTCATCACATGCAGCATTTTCTTCTTCAATTTTGCACAAAGATTGTCATTGTTTGTTTCACTCTGGTGTGAGAGGACAGCACGGTGGCACAGTGGTTAGCACTGCTGCCTCATGGCTCTGAAATACCAGGGGCGCGATTCTCCGCAAATGCGGAGAGTCGTAAAGGCCGCCGTGAAACTGACCGTGTTTCACGGCAGCCTCCGCGCCCCCTCCCGGGACCCGATTCTCCCCCCCCCCGGTCGGGGCTAGCAGCGCGGCCCCGTGAAGAAAGGCATTGCGGGCTTAGCGACCGTCGCTAAGCCCGCGCGCCAAGCGTCACGGCGGCTGACGCGCACGATGACGTCAGCCGCGCATGCGCGGGTTGGACGGCTCCAGCCCGTGGATGACGTCATCACGCATATGCGTCAAACCCGCGCATGCGCGGGCCGTCATGCCCCTCAGCCGCCCCACGGACTGATCCTGCGGGGTGGCGGAGGAACAAAGAGTGCGTGGGTATCGGACCCGCTCCCCGTGGTGCGGCCGTGCCAATCGGTGCCATGGTTGTCCGGGACGGCACTTTGCGGCCGTTTTCACGAACAGTGAGAGCAGGTGTGTTTGCGTTCGTGAAAACGGCCGTAAAGGCCTGGGAACTCGGCCCATCGGCCAGGGGATAATCGCTGTTCGCCGTAAAAAAACGGCGAGCAGCGATTCGTGTCGTGTGGCGGCCGTGGGGTGGGGGGAGAATAGCAGGAGGTTGGGAAAAATGTCGGGAAGGCCATCCCGCTATTCTCCGACCCGTCGTGGGCAGCGGAGAATCGCGCCCCAGGTTCGATCCCGGCTCTGGGTCACTGTCCGTATGGAGTTTGCACATTCTCCCCGTGTTTGTGTGGGTTTCACCCCCACCACCCAAAGATGTGCAGGGTAGGTGGATTGGCCACGCTAAATTACTTCTTAATTGGAATAAATGAATTGGGTACTCTAAATTTAAATAACTCTGGTGTGAGTGAAATTGAGCTGGTGCTCCACTGAGGGATGAGTACTTCGTGACATTGGGCCATCACATGTCAGGCTGTTGACGCAGTTTGCTGCCCTGAATGCCGAGTGACAATCGCGATCTGCTTCCTAAGACATTATCACCCTGCTTGGTGCTGGTTCACAGCCAACAATAACAAAACATGAGTCACAAAGAATGAATTTAGTTCCCAATTAGATGAAGAACAAACGCTGTGCAGAGTTCAATACCTTTTCTGTATGTTTCCTTTTGTTTTGCCTTCCCTGCACTATTCCCTCTGCATCACAGACCATTTACAAAGTCAGTATTAAATTCCCTCTCAATTTCCAACTTGGCCAGTGCCCCTACAGAGCTGGGAAACTCCCTGAGTAAACCCTCACCCTAACGTTCCACAGCATTCATGTGGGACACTAGTCTCCTTGGGTTAACTCTCTGGGGGAGCTGGAGGTTAGGATTCCCAATGCCATTGCATTGCTGATCCCGGGGACTCGGAAAGGGGAAGAAAGTCATCACTTGCTGTTCTTGGCAGCTTGGTCAGAGCACTTTGGCAGGCACCAGTGCGGAGATGGTGTATGGCCTGAGGAGAAAACAAAGGAGCACGTATTATTTTTTAAAAATGAAATGAATACCGTGAGGATTGTGCAATTCCTCTCCTTGTTGAAGTTGGATAATGCATTCCTGTTGCGAAATTGTTGCTTAAAAGCACAAACAACGTGTTAACAGTTAGAACCCTTATGTTTGTTTCTTAAATTAAGGCGAATATTAAAACTTGGTGATGTGCTTAAGTTCTTGTTATTAAATGACAGTGCAATTGCCACAGTACAAGGCCTGATTAAATGTTGCGAAAAGTAGAATAACGCGTTGGAGAGATGAAAAAAATGAATGTATTTTTAATGTCGATTGAACAATTCGTTTTTGAAGAGTTAAATATGTTTTACTTTGGAATCCCGACTGCACTTGCCTTCTTGTCACTGCACTGCTGTCACCTGCATATCCTAGCCCTGAGCACTCTTGTCACTGCATTAAAAGATGCATCCACTTTTGGATGCGCAGCTTTGTTAAATTCTATTGTAAGTTTGTGTTGATATCTTGTTTGTTTTACAGTACTTCTGAATATTAAACCAAACTGTTCTTGCTAATATCATGGATTTGACAGGAGACTGACGGGGATGAATTTTAACAATTATTTGTAAGAGGGAAATGGGGTGAAGGGAGATCTAAATGATAATTTTGGATTCACAATTTTTATTCTGGAAAAGACTAATTTTCTGCATTGGTCTGAGGTTGCAAGCATGCAAAAACAAGATGCCCCGTCATATTGGGGTGTCAAAGATGGCACAATGGTTAGCATTACTGCCTCACAGTGCCTCCGTTTCAGCCTTGGGGGGACTGTCTGTTTTGGCGTTTGCACGTTCTCCCTGGGTCTGCATGGGTTTCCTCCGGGTGCTCCGATTTCCTCCCACAGTCCAAAGATGTGCAGGTTAGGTGGTCGGCCATGCTACATTCCCCCTTAGTGTCCAGTGATGTGTAGGTTACAGGAATGTGGCAGTGGAGTCAGTCTATGTGGGGTCTCTTTCGGAGGACAGGTGCAGACTTGATGGGCCGAATGGCCTCCTTCTGCACATTCTATGTTACCTTTTCCTTTTTTAATTTTTAATTTTCTTCCTCTTCTGTATCATTAAAAAATAAACAATTATTTAGTGTCTTTGTCTTACCGCATAAGGCAAATGGGTCTTTGGACCTCCTAACCATACCATCAGCACTCCATAAATTAGCCACAACGTTTTGATGGACAGGGAAAGTAGAGACCTGGACTGGCAAACTGCTTCCATTGAGTAGTCTATTCCATTCCTACCAGCCCTCAGCCAGGGCAGCTTGTACCATGACCACTTCAGGGAGCAAACGTACAACAGCACGCTGCTGAATTGTTCCACAGAGGACCCGAGGTGGTTATCTGGAGACCTTAGTGGAAAACTTTCTTTTGAATTTCTCAGAACTTCAGGAGTTAGTTATTGTTAATTATTAACATTTCTTCCTCTCTGGCTCTTAACTTTAAGCTAAGTTACTCACCAATTGACCTCTTGTGATTAGGAGGGAATGAATTGTTACTCTTTGTCCCTGTCAGACAAGCCACTGAAGAGTTCAGCTTACTGCTAGTCTCGGAATGAAGCTAGATCATTTGGGACCATGATGTTTGAACCGTTGTGATGTCTAATTTTGTGCACTTTGTTTTCCTCTTTCCATATGCATGACCTCCTCCCTTTCCCCCATTTTCCACTTTGCATGGACGCCTCCCAACTCTTCACTCTTTACCCACCCTTTCCCTCACCCAACAACTGCTGTCTCCGTCACCATGCATGGCGTTCCACATGGCATTGCCTAACCCAGGACCACTCTGGCACCCTCGGAGCAGAGGAGTTCAAAGCCTGCCTCATCAGCTTGGGGTACGATATTGGAAATGACGCACAGGTATTAACTGCTAGTGTATGATGTGAAGTGTTCCAATCCAGTACATTGAATTAACTAAACTTATGTTTTTTTTTCCTTTTTTTTAATCTGTCTTGACCTACTGTCTGTGTTTGTGATGCATTTTCTTTTTGTAACTTGTCTTCCCATTCAACTGATCATTTTCTCCATGATTCCTCTTCATGGCTTTTGAACCACACTGTCTGCTTTTCACCTATTTTGGTCTCTCTTGTGTTTATTCTCCCACTTTGATTCATTGTTGAAACATTTTTTTCCATTTGGCTTGTCTCGCACTTTGCTGTCCCATTCCTCTTTCTTGTCGTGATTACCTTTCACTCTTGTTTTTTTTTTGTCCTGTTGTTGTCTCCTTCCTCCTCTCTCTGTAGAAGAGGACTGGAATGATGGACAGTGATGATTTCAAAGCTTGCCTTATCTCCATGGGTTACAATCTGGTATGGTGACTTCCCATTCTTTCTATTTTCAATATATTAAGGCCTGGTTCTGAAGCTTGGTGATGAATGTAAGCGATCTATGTTAATTGGTGTTCGTTGTGTGCAGTTTCGTGACCTTGCTTTATCCAAACACTGGTTACCTGTGTTTCCTTCAAAGTCTTATTTAAGATGATGGAAACACAGAACTAAAGCTGCAGGACCCCACGGTATTTTGTTGTGGAAACGTTGTGCAGTAATATGTCCAGACCTTTAGGTTTTCTACTTCGGAAGAATGCCTGATTAACTCTGCAGGTTGGCCCCAGAATTGGTGCAGACTGGAAGTCATAGCACAGAAGCAAAGTCCCATGACATGATTAGACACACTGTGCAAATCTCAAGTACTTCTTAACAGGAACCACAAGTTTGGGTTTTTTTAATGACTAGTTTCTTCAGCTTACATCATAAGAACATAAGAACTATGAGAGGAGTAGGCCATCTGGCCCTTCAAGCCTGCTCCGCCATTCAATGAGATCATGGCTGGTTTAGCACAGTGAGCTAAACCACTGTAATGCAGAACAAGGCCAGCAGCACGGAGTCAATTCCCATACTGAGCTCCCCGAACAGGTGCCGGAATGTGGTGACTAGGGCTTTTCACAGTAACTTCATTGAAGCCCACTTGTGACAGTAAGTGATTATTATTATTATTATTATTAATAATCTTTTGTGGACTCAGCTCCACTTTCCCGCCCGAACACCATAACCCTTTATTCCTTTATTCTTCAAAAACTATCGATCTTTATCTTGAAAACATTTAATGATGGAGCCTCAGCTGCTTCACTGGGCAGGGAATTCCACAGATTTCCAATCCTTTGGGTGAAGAAGTTCCTCCTCAGTCCTAAATCTACTTCCCCTTATTTTGAGGCTACGCCTCTTAGTTCTGCTTCCACCCGCCAGTGGAAAAAACCTCCCCGCATCTATCCTATCTATTCCCTTCATAATTTTACAAGTTTCTATAAGATTTCCCCCCCCCCCCCCCTCCTTTCTCAAGTAAGGAGACCAAAACTGAACACAATACTCCAGGTGTGGCATCACTAACACATTATACAATTGCAGCATAACCTCCCTAGTCTTAAACTCCATCCCTCTAGCAATGAAGGTCAAAACTCCATTTGCCTTCTTAATCACCTGTAAACCAAATTTTTGCGACTCATGCACTAGGACACCCAGGTCCCTCTGCACAGCAGCATGTTTTAATATTATATCATTTAAATAATAATCCCTTTTGCTGTTATTCTGACCAAAATGGGCGACCTCACGTTTGTCAGCATTGTATTCCATCTGCCAGAGCCTAGCTCATTCACTTAAACTATCCAAATCCCTCTGCAGACTTCCAATATCCTCTGCACATTTTGCTTTACCACTCCTCTTAGTGTCGTCTGCAAACGTGGGTACATTGCACTTGGTCCCCAACTCCAGATCATCTATGTAAATTGGGAGCCCAACACTGATCCCTGAGGGATACCACTAGCTACTGATTGCCAACCAGAGAAACACCTATTAATCCCCACTCTTTGCTATCTATTAATTAACCAATCCTCTATCCATGCTACTACTTTACCCTTAATGCCACGCATCATTATCTTATGCAGCAACCTTTTGTGCGGCACCTTGTCAAAAGCTTTCTGGAAATCCAGATACACCACATCCATTGGCTCCCCGTTGTCTACCACGCTGGTAATGTCCTCAAAAATTTCCACTGAATAAGTTAGGCATGACCTGCCCTTTATGAACCCATGCTGCGTCTGCCCAATGGGACAATTTCCATCCAGATGTCTCGCTATTTTTTCCTTGATGATAGATTCCAGCATCTTCCCTGAAGTTATGCTAACTGGTCTATAGTTACCCGCTTTCTGCCTACCTCATTTTTAAACAGTGATGTCAAGTTTGCTAATTTCCAATCTGCCGGGGCCACCCCAGAGTCTAACGAATTTTAGTAAATTACCACGAGTGCATTTGCAATTTCCCTAGCCATCTCTTTTAATACTCTGGGATGTATTCCATCAGGGCCAGGAGACTTGTCTACCTTTAGCCCCACTAGCTTGCCCATCACTACCTCCTTAGTGATAACAATCATCTCAAGGTCCTCACCTATCATAGCCTCATTTCCATCAGTCACTGGTATGATATTTGTGTCGTCCACTGTGAAGACTGACCCAAAATACCTATTCGGTTCCTCAGCCATTTCCTCATCACCCATTATTAAATCTCCCTTCTCATCCTCTAAAGGACCAATATTTACCTTAGACACTCTTTTTTTGTTTTATATATTTGTGAAAACTTTTACCATCTGTTTTTATATTCTGAGCCAGTTTACTCTCATAATCTATCTTACTCTTCTTTATAGCTTTTTTAGTAGTTTTCTGTTGCCCCCTAAAGACTTCCCAATCCGCCACTAATCTTTGACACTTTGTATGCTTTTTCCTTCAATTTGATACTCTCCCTTATTTCCTTAGATATCCAGGGTCGATTTTCCCTCTTTCTGCCGTCCTTCCTTTTTGTTGGTATAAACCTTTGCTGAGCACTGTTGAAAATCGCTTGGAAGGTTCTCCACTGTTCCTCAACTGTTTCACCATGAAGTCTTTGCTCTCAGTCTACCTTAGCCAGCTCTTCTCTCATCCCATTGTCATCTCCTTTGTTTAAGCACAAAACACTCGTGTTTGATTTTACCTTCTCACCCTCCATCTGTATTTTCAATTCCACCATATTTCGAGACGATCCCTAACTATGAGATCATTAATCAGTCCTGTCTCATTACACAGGACCAGATCTAGGATCGCTTGTTCCCTCGTAGGTTCCATTACATACTGTTCTAGGAAACTATCACTGATACATTCCATAAACTCCTCCTCAAGGCTGCCTTGACCGACCTGGTTATATCAATGGACATGTAGATTAAAATCCCCCATGATAACTGCTGTACCATTTCCACATGCATCAGTTATTTCTTTGTTTATTGCCCGCCCCACTATAATGTTACCATTTGGTGGCCTATAGACTACTCCTATCAGTGACTCCTATCAGTGACTTTATCCTCCATAGCACCAATGTCATCCCGGATGACAGAGCTACACCACCTCCCTTACCATCCACTCTGTCATTCCGAATAGTTTGATACCCTTGGATATTTAACTCCCATTCGTGACCATCCTTTAACCATGTTTCAGTAATGGCCACTAAATCATAGTCATTCACAATGATTTGCGCCATCAACTCATTTGCCTTATTCCGAATGCTACGAGCATTCAGGTAAAGTACACTTATGTTGGCTTTTATACCTCCATTTTGAATCTTAACACCTCTATCAGTAACCTGTCGTAAGTTAGTTTTCCTTTTAACGTTTCTCCTAATTTTCCTTATCGTTGAACCCGTATCTTCATGAAATAACCTGCTGCTTCACTTTCCATTTATGTTTTCACTTCCCATTTTATTCCTTTTAGTATTACAGGGCCTATTCACTGAGCTCTCCTTGGCTACTGTACCTTGTACTGTGGCCCCTTTTGATTTTTGACTATGGCTTCTTTGCCTTACACTTTCCCCTTACTGTCTTTTGTTTCTGTCCCCGTTTTACTTCCCTCCGACTTCCTGCATCAGCTCCCATCCCCCGCCACATTAGTTTAAACCCTCCCCAACAGCACTAGAAACCCCCCCTCCCTCCCGAGGACATTGGTTCCAGTCCTGTCTAGGTGCAGACATCCGGTTTATACTGGTCCCATCTCCCCCAGAACCGGTTCCAATGCCTCAGGAATTTGAATTCCTCCCTCTTGCACCATCGCTCGAGCCACACATTCATTTTTATCAATCCTGTCATTCCTACTCTGACTCGCTCGTGGCACTTGTAGCAATCCTGAAATTACTACATTTTGAGGTCCTACGTTTTAGCTTAACTCCTAACTCCCTGAATTCAGCTTGTAGGACCTCATCCCGTTTTTTACCTATATGGTGCCTATATGCACCACGACAGCTGGCTGTTCACCCTTGCCCCGCCTCCCCCAAGAATGTCCTGCAGCCGCAACAAGATATCCTTGACCCTTACACCAGGAAGGCAACATACCATCCTGGAGTCTCAATTGCGTCTGCAGAACCGCCTGTCTATTCCCCTTATGATCGAGTCCCCAATCACTATAGCCCTGCCATTAATCTTCCAGCCTCCTGTGCAGCAGAGCCAGCCATGGTGCCATGAACCTGGCTGCTGCTGCCTTCCTCTGGTAAGTCATCTCCCTCAACAGTATCCAAAATGGTATATCTGTTTTGCAGGGAGATGACTTTCAAAAATATAAAGGTAGGGAACGTACGTTTGGAGCTCTGTATACCCATAAGACTAGGGGACTCTGGGAGCTTTCAAGACCAGGATAGATTTATTGGGCTGGATTCTTCTGCCCCACCCGATGCAAGACCACCACGGGTGGAACGCGGACCATGTAAAGGTCCATTGACCTCGGGCAGGAATTTCCGGTCGCCGGGTGAGCGCAGCCGGAGGATCCCGCCCAAAGTAAGCAAAATGCGGCAGATGCTGGAATCTGAAACAAGGACAGAGGATACTGGAAAATGTTTTGGCTCTTAATCCGAACTAAAGATAGGGAGAAACGTTATATATTAGAGTGTAGCTGTGAGAGATTGCAGCAAAAAGAAGCAACTTTAAGAACAAAATGCAGGTGGCCTTGTTTTGGATGGGGGGGGGGGGGGGTTTGCATTGAGGCGATACACAAATGGGATATTTTTTTAAATATAGATAGATTTATGTTGGGTAAAGCTATCATAGGATATCACCCAAACACACACAAGTGGAGTTGAGATGGAGATCAACCATGATCTAATTCAGTGCTCCCCAAATATTTTTCTGGTGTGACCCCATTTTCATGCTTCGCACTTGGCTTGACACCAGAGAGAAAATTGGGGGTGGAGGGGAGGGGGGGGGGGGAAGAGTTGTTGAGTGGAGGTGGGGGGTTAAACAGCAGGGACACAGGCACAAGAAACAGCTCGGACACTCAAACGCTTTGCAAGCTGTGTGTTGGTGTCAGTGATTGGGCCTCAGCTCGTGGGATTCAACAACACAAACAAGGCAAAAAAAAATCTCTCACATTTGAAGAGGTACCTCACAGCCAATTCCTGGACTGACAAATTTGAGCCTCCAGTACACAGCCGCCATTGCTGTTTCAGAACTCGCGATCCCGATTGCTCGTCCCGCAACCCAACTGGTGCGACCCACGGTTTTGGGAAACTCTTAATCTACTTGAATGGTGGGGCCGGCCTGAGGGACTGAATGAGGCCTCTTCCTGTTCTGTCTGTTATTATATAAACATGTGGCAGTTAGAGGGCACTGCAGCTTTTGGATGAAGCAATTTGCAGAGAACTGTAACGTCAGTAAAAATTTTAATGTTCAGTATGGTTTGTGTGTTTTTTTTATGTTTGAGAAGATGTTCAGGACCTCGCTAACTGGTGATTGAAAAAGAAGAGTTGAATAAATGTAATCATGTACAAAGATTCTCAAAAAAAAGAAGAGGATGGGAACACATTAAAGCAATTTCTTTTCAGATTTAATGAGGTGGCATCCTCTCGGTCTTCCATAATTCCAGATAATAAACAGGAAATTAGATTTCCTTTCTGCAGTTTCTCTGCTCTGCGGTGCAATGCCTGAAAGCAGATGTAATGGTCTCTTTCAAAAGGGAATGAGGCAAACACTTAAACAAGGAAACAGCTTCAAAGCCAAAGGGAATTAAAGACCAGGGGAGTTGGGATAGCTCTAAATCAAAGAGACAGCACAGACACAATGGGCTGAAGGGCCTTCACCCATGCGTACAATTCCACAAAGTATGCTGGAATCTGCATCATATTAAAAACGTATTTTTAGATCATTGGGAATTTCTCTAGACTCGTAAGTCTGGATTTTATTTCAATTCCGAGTGTAAGAGTTGTAACGACAGCAAGCATGTTCAATACCCCGTCCCCCCCCCCCCCCCCATTTTGTGTGGATTCTTTTTGACATGTAATTTATGAAATAGTCTTGAAACATTCATGAATTCTCATTAAGGCATCTATGTCTTGCAAATGGAATGATTTCAAAACCATTTGTGGGACTTGGGGGTAGTTTTGCGATGGAGGCTGCTGTCACAGTGCCTTGTTCAACAGGCATGCAGAACCGAGGAATGGTGTGAAGGTCCTTTGTCCTGATTTGCAGCGCTCCTAATAGCCTCAAGAGCCTTGCACAATGAATCCTAGAGCTGTTGACAGGAAGGCTATGCTGTATAAATGATGGGGAAGCTTGATGATTTACTTATTGAATTCCGTCACCCATTCAGCTGCATGCTGTTGCAAGACCATGATTGTAATGTTGAAGCTGCTGATGTCTGGGGATGGTGCAGGCATGAATAGAGTAGGGGAAGAGGATTGCTCATCATCGTATTTATACTGGGGCATGCTTTTCACAATGAACTGAATAATAAAGAGCACCCTGTTACGCTGCAGCTTATTAATGGCTGGAGGAGTATAATTAGTGCCAACACAGAGAGGGGAGCCCTCCAGAACTCAGTCCTCTGCGGTTTTCAGAGGCAGTGAGGGAAATGGGATTGATTTGCAAAAAATGAAAATCTAATTACAGGATGCAGTTTATCTGACGGGAATTCATGACTGCATAAAATACAGATGTGTTTCGTAAGTCAATTGTGAAAATAGTATTTGCAGAGAGGGACTGTATGGTGTAGCTGGATGGCAAACTGTCCTCACACCTCTGGATTCAAACCCAAATCAATCAGGTGGAATTTTATTTTTTTTATTTAATTCTTATAAACCCTGCCTGGCGATTCTTTGGCCTTTTTTTTAATTTCACACACTTGTTTTGGAGACTGCATTTCATTCCCCTCAGAATGATAGCAAGTAAATTTATCAAGCCAGAAGATCACAAATGCCCACTCAACAGTTTTTTAGTTAATGAACCTGTGCTTTTACCGAACAGGTAAGGAAGGTTGATGCTGTGCCGTGTAACTATTATCTGCCTTTCTTTCCAGTATTGTGTTGAGAGGTAACTAGCCATTTTTAGGCAATTGGTCAACAGTCACTGAAAAGGACAGTAAGACAGCAACCAACTTTCCACAGCCACCCAGCTTTCTACTGGAGCAACGCTTAATCTGAATTCCTATTACTATGACCAAGATCCTCTTTACTCTCAACTGCCACCTTGGCTCATTTGGTTGAGGCCACACACCGTTAATCTATACAATCTGGGTTTTAATTCCCAATCTCTGCTGATTTTAGCCAGATTGACAATTAGGGGGCTATACACCCACCTATGCACCCCTGGATTGAGGAGGAAATCAGCTCTGGCTTCTGTCTGGATGAGTGTTGGGACCTGATTGTAGTTGTTCCCCTACTGAGATGGAATACTCTGCTGACACTTGGTGCTGTGGCACAGATCGGAATAATGATCCGTGTCCCAGGGGGTGACCAGCACCTGTGGAACTGGACCCAAATAGCTTTTTAAGCCGGGAGCATAAAATTGGGGAGAAAACTGTTGAAATTCCAGTTTGGGAGACATCTATCTAAACTGTTATACTCCTGATCAGTTAACCAATGAAGGTGACCTCGCCTTGTTGTGGGTTGATGGTCAGACTCAACCTGTGAGGGCTGCAGAGAAAGAGGTTTGGACACATTGAAGATGGAATAAATGTCATTTTCCCCTGAATTTGGAGTGTAACTTGACCATTGTGTTCTTTGCCTTGCAGCAGGCATAGATCCTGTCCTGCTTCAATGGTGAGATGCAGGTAGAGTTTTACCTCACTGTCAGTTGACTGACTTCCCATGTCAGGTGCACATTGCTGCTGGGCGGCACGGTAGCACTGTGGTTAGCACTGTTGCTTCACAGCACCAGGGACCGGGGTTAAATTCCCAGCTTGGGTCACTGTCTGTGCGGAGTCTACACGTTCGCTTGTGTCTGCATGGGTTTCCTCCAGGTGCTCCGGTTTCCCCTCTCAAGTCCCGAAAGACGCGCTTGTTAGGTGAATTGGACAGTCTGAATTCTCCCGCTGTGTACCCGAACAGGCGCTGGAGTGTGGCGACTAGGGGCTTTTCACTGTAATGTCATTGCAGTGTTAATGTAAACCTACTTGTGACACTAATAAAGATTATTATTATAGGGAGGGTAATGCTGGTTAGGTCTCCTTTATTTTTAACAATACATATAAGAATCTTAAGAGTCCTGTAAATAAGACTTTGTCTGTCAGCAGCCATCGACACAATCACCCCGACCATCTTCCCCAAAACCTTCTCTCCCATTGCCAAGCTGTGTGCGACTGCCATTGGCAAATGCCTTTCTTACCTATCAAAGGCAGCTGGTCTATCACTAACTTCCCTTCCTACCCCTGCATCATTGTATCTGAGGTTCCTGCCTGGATCAGCATTGGTCCCCTCCTCATCCTCATAAAAGCTGCCTCTTGGTGACATCATCCATTGCCATTGGGTCACCTACCACATGTATGCTGATGACCCCAGCTTCACCTCGCCATCTCCTTTCTCAAACCCTCAGTGCCATTGTTAACAGCTCTAGCATCCAGTCTTGGATACACTAACATCCTCCAGTTCAACACTGGCAACATTTGCCTTTGGCCCTCGATACAAACTCTGTGCCACACTCCATCTCCCTATCTGCCACTGTCTCAGGTTGAAGAAAAAGCTTTGCAAACTTCGCTGCCCTTTTTGATCTGGAAGTGAGTTTGCATATTCTGTCGATCATAAAGGCTTCCTCCATCACCCACCTCACCACTTAGGTTAAACTTGCCAGGATCAGCTATTCCAACTTGCTGACATTGGTACCCTAATGCTTCATGTTTAAAATTCTCATCCTTACATTTGAATCTCTCCGTGGACTCGCCCTTCCCTACCTGTAACCATTTTGAACCTGAGAACTGCTTCCCTCACCCTTTTGTTGGGTCTGTGCCAGTTGTGTTCTCTGCTACTCTCTGCCTCCAGCTATGGAATTTTCTCCCCAGATCTCCCTCTTCCCACCTCCTTCCCTTACAAACCCTGAATTGCTGGATGTCAAAAGCCAAGTAACTGGGGAATGTTTTGTGTTCAAATGATGATTTAATTCTGCTTGGAACAGTGGCATAATAGAAAGACGAGTTTGAACGTCCATTAGGGCGTTTCACATTTATAATAATCTTTTTATAATAATCTTTATTGGTGTCACAAGTAGGCTTACATTAACACTGAAATGAAGTTACTGTGAAAAGCCCCTAGTTGCCACATTCCTGCGCCTGTTCGGGTACACTGAGGGAGAATTCAGAACGTCCAAATTACCTAACAGCACGTCTTCGGGACTGTGGGAGGAAAATGGAGCACCCGGAGGAAACCCACGCAGACACAGGGAGAACGTGCTGACTCCGCACAGACAGTGACCCAAGCCAGGAATCGAACCTGGGATGCTGGTGCTGTGAAGCAACAGTGTTAACCACTGTGCTACCATGCTGCGCATTTCAACACATTCCAAAAATAATCCCGCCAATTAATTCCCTATTTATGATGTGTAAGCAAATGTGTGCTTCAGTAGTTGTGAGCTAATTGGCCAATTGATTTATTTTGAGGCTAAAAGATCAGGAGAAATCCCTGGCCAACTTTACGAGAGGGAAAGAAATGTCATTGGATCTTTTATGTCTGTCTGCACATCAGACAGGTCCTTGATTTTACATCTCCAGCAGAAGTTGCATCTCCAGCAGAAGTTGGCGTGTGTGAGAATGTAGCCCTACCTCATTACTGCACCAAAGTGTCAGCCTTCATTTTGCACTCCAGTCCTGGAATATGGGGTTCAAATCACAACTCTGAATCAGAGTTGTGCTCACATTTCCCACAAGAAATTTGGCACATATTTGTGTTTGCCTAACCTTTGGCTGTACCGTGTCACCACCGTCGGCCGTTACTCCGTAGCTGAGTACAGTTTTGCTGCTGCAAATTGCTGAGATATGTAACTGAACATGCTGAGCTCCACCAGACTGAACATGGGCAGTAATGTGGGAAATGATGCACTCTTTTTGTTTTAACTTTGACTCTGACAAGACATTGGTACAATTGCTGTGGTTGATGATTTCAGAGTGAAGCAGAGTTTGGACGTATCATGAACATTGTTGACCCCAACAACATGGGCGTCGTAACGTTCCAGGCCTTCCTGGACTTCATGTCTCGGGAAACCACAGACACTGACACTGCGGATCAGGTCATGGCCTCGTTTAAAGTTCTAGCAGGTGACAAGGTGAGTTCTTGAATTTAATACCGTCATGGTGAAGATTCTGACTTCTTTTCCGTTCATTCAATGTCGTTTATCTCTTCATTCGGGGCAGAAATGGGCATTTATATCATTATATGTATTGTGAGACTGCATTTTTATTAGATTTGGAGGGTGTGGACATTGTTATAAAGGTTTTCATTGGGATTTAGACGTTTGCATTCTATTTATACTATTCCAACAAACTGAAATATTTGAGAGGATGATATTGGACATGACAGGAACACAAAAACATGAGCTTTTGGATCAGGTGTCTGTTATGTCCTCCATTTCATATCCTGTTCCCTTCATTTGAATGGAACTGAATATTAAGTGATTCATATAATGGTTGACAAATGCAATTTCCTTTGATGTCTCCTTCATTAATGTGCAATCTAGCTCCCATACTCTGTTCAAAGTTTGATTTTTTTTTTAATGTTTTCCACTTGATCTTCTGAAGAATTTTTTTCAAACCCCTGTGCTCTGTACCATTTCTACAGAGTGAAATGTTTAAGCTTTTGATTTTTATAAAAACAAAAAGGGTAAGAACCGTGTAATTAACAGTGAAGCCCTCTGTGAACAGAAAGTAAATGAGAATTTGTACGAAATTTAACAATGGAACAAGGTAATTGTTTTTTAAAATATTTTTATGAAGGCATTTGTATAAACATTAAACACAAACCAATACAAGATTAAGAACTAACAGAAACCTCATAATAAATAAATAACTTCCCGAACGCCCTAACCTCCCTTGACATTCCTCTCCTCCTGTCCTGTCTTCCCCATTGTAAACCCCCCCCTTGACTTCTGATGCCTCAATTTTCCTTGAAAAAGTCTGACCCTCTTAAGGCAAATTTGATTTTCTCCAGACTTAGGATCTCCGCCAGGTAGCTCACCCCTGGCTTCGGAGGCCCCGAGTCCCTCCACTCCAGCAAAATCTGCCTCCAGGATATCAGAGAGGCAACAGCCACAGCATTGGCGTATCTCACCTCAAATACCGCCAATTTTGGACTCTGGGCCAACTTCACCTTTGCCATCACGATTATTACATCTGCGAACCCCTGCCAGAACTGCTTCAGCTACAGACATGCCCAGAACATGTGAACATAGGTCGTGGGCCTCCCCGTGCACCACCCACACCTATCCTCAAAGAACCTGCTCATCATGTTCGCAGTCATATGTGTCCTGTAAACTACCATAAACTGGATAAGGTTAAGCCTTGCACATGACGAGGATGCATTCCCCCTCCTCCCACAATCCAGCCTCCATTTCACCCCCCCCCCCCCGCCACCAATTCCTTTAAACTTGGAAAGTTGTTCCCCACAAACAGCTCCCAAACCATTTGATCCCTGCCTATCGCCACCCCCGAAACCCCGCATCCAACCCTCCCCCCGACCCCCCTGTGAAAAAGTATGATTACTGCAAATTGGTGCCAACACTGAGGCACCTTCCAACCTCAGATGCTGCCACCACCAGTCCCCACATCCGCAGGGATGCCACCATCACCTGGCTCATGGAGAACTTGGCCAGCGGGAACGGCAGAGGTGTCGTCAACAATGCCCCCAAACTCGTAACCCTGCAAGAAGCCACCTCCAACCGTCCCCACGCCGAGCTCTCGCCCACTACCCATTTCCTTACCATAGCAATATTCGCTGCGCAATAATAATTCATTATATTTGGCAAGGCCAGCCCCTATGGGGATTTCCCCACCCCACAAACACCAATCAAAGTATTAACTTTCCTAAAGAATGATTTGGGGATGAGGATCGGGAGGTTCTGAAAAACAAAGTAATGCCTCGGCAGAACTGTCATTTTCACGCTCTGCACCCACCCCGCCAGCGACAGTGGCAGCACATCCCACCTCTTCAAATATCCCCTCATCTGTTCCACCAAACGCTCCAGATTCAATTTGTGCTGTTGTTCCCATCCCCGCGCCACCCGCATGCCCAAATACCTTAAGCTTGCTCCCACCACCTTAAACAACAGCTCGCCCAAACTCCTCCCCTGCCCCCTGGCTTCGATCAGGAAGACCTCACTCTTCCCCGTGTTTAGCTTATATCTGGAAAACCAGTCAAACTCCTCTAAAACACTCAGAAATCCCCCGATGCCTCCTAATGGGTCCGAGATATAAAGCAACAGGTCTTCCGCATATAGCGAGACCCTGTGCTTGTCACCTCCTTCTCCCCCCCCCCCCCCCCCCCCCCCCCGCAACCTCCCCAGCGCATTCCCTCTCCAACTCCTTGACTCTCTACGTGCGTTGGCCAATAACCCTCTTGCCAAGGTATACAGCAACATGCCTTGTCCCACGGTGTAGCCCAAAGTACCCTAAGCTCACCCGATTTGTCCGTACACTCACTACCAGCGCCCTATACAACAATCTGACCCAATCTACAAACCCTTGCCCAAACCTGAACCGTCCCAACAATTCACACAGGTACTCCCATTCAACCCGATCAAACACCTTCTCTGTGTCCATCGCCACCTCCACATCCTATCCCTCCAGGGGCACCATTATCACATTCCATAATCTCCTGACATTCGCCGGTAGTTGCCTCCCCTTTATGAACCCCATCTGGTCTTCCCCATCACCCCCAGTACACAGTCCTCAATTCGCGAGGCCAAGATCTTTGCCAACAGTTTGGCGTTCACATTTAGCAACTGTATCAGACGACCCACGTCAGCGGCATCTTGTCCGCCACAAAATAACCAACCAGCGAGTACACCCTGCGCACATGGGAGAACTCCTTCACCGTCAGCTTCCCAATCCTTCACGGATTTCCCCCCACCATGCGCACCATGAGCCCATTCAGCAACTTCGCCGACCCCTACCCCGACTCGGGCTCGACCAGACCAAACCTGTTCAAATCCAGTGTTGAAATCCCCTCCCATGATCAACTGGTGTAAGTCCAGTCTGAGGGGCGGAATTCTCCGCAAGGCCCGACGCCGTTGTGAAACCCGGAGAGGTTCACGACGGCGTCGGAGGCTGCTCCTCGCCCCCTATTTCCCCCACCCCCCCGGGGGGACTAGGAGGGCCATGCCGTAAATCTCGGCCATGGGGCCTTGTCGCTGGCATCAAGGCCCGGCGCACCGAGAGTGACGCGACCGGCGCGCCTAATGACGTCAGCCGCACATGTTGCCGTCTTCCCCTCCGCTGCCCCGCAAGATGTGGCGGCTTGATATGGCGGGGCGGCGGAGGGGAAAGAGGGCGTCCCTTTGAGACGCTGGCCCGACGATCGGTGGGCACTGACCGCGGGCCAGTCCCCTCCCGAGCACGGTCATGGTGCTCACTCCCCTCTCCGCCCCCCACAAGCCGCAAACCAGCTTTTGGCGCCATGTTCACGCCGGCAGCGACCAGGTGTGGTTGCCACTGGCGTGAACCGGTCAGGAACGGCAGGCCGCTCGGCCCATCCGGGTCGGAGAATCGCGGGTCGCCGTGAAAAACGGTGCCAGAGCGGCCCTCCCGCGATTCTCCCACCCGGCGTGGGAGCGGAGAATCGCGCCCGAGATCTTCCCCAGCAACCGCCTCATGAATTCCACATCTGTTTGGGGCATCGACATTCACCAAAACAACTGGCATCCCCTCCAGTTTCCCACTCACCATCACAAACCTCCCTCCCGAATCTGCCACTATATTCCCTATCTCAAACGCCACCCGTTTGTTTATCAGCACCACCACCTCCTGCGTCTTCACATATCAGCTCAAATAAAAGGCTTGCTCTACCCACCCTTTCCTTAGCCTAGTTTGGTCCCCGATCTTCAAGTGTGTTTCTTACAAAGAGGCCACGTCCGCCTTCAGTCTCCTCAAGTGCGCGAATACATGCAACCATTTGTATTCAACCCTCAGCCCTCTCACGTTCCATGTGACCAACCTGGTCGGGGGGCACTCTGCCCCCTCCCACTGCCGATCGACCATATCCTCTCTTGGGCCAGCCCCCGGCTTGTGCCGCCCAACCCTCCAGGCCCACTTTTGAATGTCCACCGTCACCACCTTGCTGCGCCACAGGCAACCATACCTTTGTCAGGAGCCCCCCCCCCCCCTCTTCCTCCCACCTCCTCCCCTGAACAAAACAACAATTTCATCCCCTTCTCCCCACCCCCCTTCGCACACCCCATAGCACAAACAATGAAATAAGAAAAAGGTGCACCCACTCTCCATGCTCCCCAAACATCCCGCCAGAGAACCCAGCAAAACATCTCTCAGAAGTGAGGTTCTCCCACAGCCACTAAACAAAAGGCAATAAAAACAAAAAAGGCAAAGAAAGCCAACATCTCCTCACTCCTCCACAGTTCAATGTCCTCCCTCTCTTGCCAGTTCTTTGTCTCCGAAAAGCTCCATCGCCTCCTCTGGTGTCCCAAAATAATGTTCTCGGCCATTGTGAGTCATCCAGAGGCAGGTCGTTACAGCATCCCAACCTTCATCCCCTTCTTGAAGAGGGCAGCCTTCACTCGATTAACCCAGCTCTCTTTTTTGCCAGTTCCGCGCCCAGGTCCTGGTACACCCGGAACTCATTGCCTTCCCAGGTGCACCTCCTCATTTGCCTTGCCCACCATATATCTTCTCTTTGTCGAGGAATTGGTGAAGACGCACCAGCATCGCCCTCGGTGGCTCGTTTGCCTGCGGCTTCCTCATCTGCACCTGATGCGCCCGGTCGAACTCCAGGGGGCGGTCGCAGGCCCCCTCCCCAATCAACATCTCCAACACCTTGGCTACATATG
This sequence comes from Scyliorhinus canicula, assembly GCF_902713615.1. Classification (NCBI taxonomy): domain Eukaryota; kingdom Metazoa; phylum Chordata; class Chondrichthyes; order Carcharhiniformes; family Scyliorhinidae; genus Scyliorhinus; species Scyliorhinus canicula. The sequence continues at coordinate 110,653,563 of NC_052147.1, read as the reverse complement.
AGCCAGCGTCTGCTCCCTCGAGGCCCTCGGGCATCCCCACGATTCTTACGTTTTGTCTCCGGGAGCGGTTCTCCAGATCCTCTACCTTCTTCTTTAGCCGCTTCTGGGTCTCCCATATCATTTCGATCTCGGCCACCAACGAGGTAAGCTGCACCTCGAGGACCCCACCACCTCCTCCACTTTCCAGATAACCTGGCCCTGAGTCTCCAGCCTCTGCTCTACCCGATCGATACCCACTTTTAGTGGTTCCACCACCTTGGCTAGGTCCTCCTGGGCTTCCCTCCTATGCCGGCTGAACTTCTCATTTAAGAAGTCTACCAGCTGCTCTGTTGACCACTGGACAGGCAAGGCCGACCCTTTACTCTCCACCATCTTCACCTGTGGCGCACAAAGAATTTCTTGCTCCAACTGCTCCCTTCTACTCGACCCACTTCTGGTCCATGGATCCATCCAGCAGTGGAGTATAACTTTCCCCAATGACCTCTACACCTTTTTCCACCAAAACATCCGCCCAGCAAATGGGGAAAAGGACCAAAAAATCCACCTTGAGCGGGAGCTACCAAATGTGCACCACTCACTCCATGGCCACCACCGGAAGTCCTCCCAAGGTAATTGCTTTTAATAGAATTGTCTGAGAATTAGAATTGGTAGACGGATTAGAAGGGACATGAAGAAAAACTTGAAACCGTGGGCATCTGGAATTCAGTGCCTACGGTGGTGGTTGAGGCTGAAACGTTTAACTGCGTCTAAAGGCTGCAAGGCTGTGGACAAGGTGTTGGAAATGGGATTAAAATGAGAAACTAGTTTATTTTTTACCCTTTTAGCTAGTGCAGACACAAGGGGCCGAATGGCCTCTTTCTGCACCATAACTTTTTCTGTGGGAGACTGTCCAGGTTATATGTTAAACAGACGAAGCTGCTGTGTTGAAGGACCTTATTTTCTTCCATCTTGCAGAACTACATCACGGCGGATGAACTGCGCCGTGAATTACCTCCAGACCAGGCAGAATACTGCATCGCAAGAATGGCACCATACAGTGGGCCGGATGCCGTTCCGGGCTCCTTGGACTACATGTCCTTCTCCACAGCGCTCTATGGCGAAAGTGACCTCTAAACTCTGCATCTTTTGTATGCAAACCAGTGTCTGCTCCCCTCTATTTGGCTTTAAACTAAAGAAATTGCGGAATGTCTGCTTGAGCTGGCAAGTGCAGTTTACAGAAGAAATATTTTTTCTTCAGGCGACTTCAAAACATATTTTATTATAGAAATAGGTATTTTTCTCAAAATGTTCCGGAAAGAAAGAATCGAAATGCACCATTTACTTTTGTTGTGATACCAGTAGTTAAGCACAATGTTGCATTCCATGATTTTCTACTATTGTACACATTTTATGTATATGAAATAAGACCACGTTGTAACTCACTGTTGCACAAAATTACGCAAGTTCACTCATTACACTGCATAATAAAGGATTTATTTTATAAGTAAGTCAAGTATTTTCAGACTTTTCTTTTAAATCACCATGCCCTGTATATGCTGGGTGCCATTGCTTTGATATTTTAAGGGTTTTTTTCCCCTCAATCTCAATATCGACATTCAATGTGTGGTCTCAAATGTTGCAGTGAAAATATTCAAATGGGGAAAGGCAGCAAGAAGATTGCATTGCAGACTTCTAAACCTGATATTTCAGCTGCAGTTCAAAGAGCTTCTCACCTGTATTCTCTTATATCTGTGATGCCCAACCTGCGGCGCGGATATTACCTGTTCCCCCACCCTGAGCCTTCTTGTGGGGCAACCTAGAACAAGAGGTCATAGTTTTAGGATAAGGGGTAGCAGATTTAAAACAGAGATGCGGAGAAATTACTTCTCCCAAATGGTCGTGAGTCTGTGAAATTCACTATCCCAGAATGCAGTGGATGCTGGGACATTGAGGAAATTTAAGGAGGAGATGGACAGATTTTTAATTAGTAATGAGTTGAAGGGTTATGGAGAACGGACAGGAGAGTGGAGTTGAGGCTGAGATGAGGTCAGCGATGATCATATTGAATGTCGTAGCAGATTCGAGGGGCTGAATTGCCCACTGCTCTTAGTTATGTTCTTGTGTAAATCCAGCCCTTCAATGTCAGGGCAAGCCAGACTAATTTGTTGGTTGATCCTGTTTGAATCTTGCATTTCCAGAGGTTTGCATTGATTTTTTTGCTGAAGTGTTGTTACCTCAGGGCAGCATGATGGTGCAGTGGTTAGCACTGCTGCCTCACGGCAGAGGTCCCAGGTTCAATCCCAGCTCTGGGTCACTGTCCGTGTGGAGTTTGCACATTCCCCCCATGTTTGGGTGGGTTTCACCCCCACAACCCAAAGATGTACAGGGTAGGTGGATTGGCTATGCTAAATTGCCCCTTAGTTGGACAAAATGAATTGTGAACTCTGAATTTAAAAAGTGTTGTTACCTCACTGGTGGATACATTCTAGATTACTATACCATGTGCTATTAATATCAGCAACCTAAGATATTGTAGCAACGATTTAATGAGAATTTTGCTTTAAAGTGAACATGCGCTTTCCCTTCATCCAAGGTTCTATAGTATTCCTCTGAACAGTGCACTGATAAACAAAAATGCTTTGACATCCCTGCTTTGTGATCCAGTTACTGAAGACTGTTGATGGGGGAGAAGAAATGGAACATATTGGCTACTTTTTAACCCATATGCAAAAGTACAAATATGTGTCTCCGTAACATTGTTTGAAAAATTAATTACTTTTCCAAGTTGCAAACTTTTTCTTGAAAGATACGTTTTGCAAGTTATTTTTTATTTCCCTCTCCCCCACCCCCCGCTCAAGACCACGTAACTTTTCTCATTAGGTGCACAAGGTTTTCAAGTTATTTTCTTAATTTCAGACTTTCGGTGTTTGAACAAAACTTTTATGTTTAATCAAAAATGTCACTTTGTAGTCTGATCCTGGGCCTACTGTACATTGAGATGTGGAACAAATTTGTGCAGGGCTTGTAAAATGTGAGTGGGAACAGACTCTACAAGTAGCCAAAACGAGAGAACGTCAAGTAACACCAGCCGTATTTGCTTATTCTATGCCACACCACACTTGAATATTCCTGTTTATTAAAATGTTAAAACGTGAACAATGGTGATGCTAGGCCACCATTCAAAATAATCCTGGAGAATGGTCCATTTAGCACTAAGCGGGACTGGGCTCTGCTAAAGTTTGTTTAGCAGCTGAAATACATTTGATATCAACAATCAAAATGGCTGCCTCTTTATGACAGAATTCACACACAAGAAGATTCCGTTCAGACCAAACTTTGATCTTTTGATGCCACCTAGACTCCTAGCCACACACAAACGTTTTCTCTGGCATATTCGAAAAGTGACTCAAATCTTTGAACTAAATGACTTTTATCTTTGGAGGGTCAGCAAAGCAGAAATCATTGTCCAATTGCATCTATGCTTTTCATTGAGAAATTAAGTAAAGAAGAATTTTGACTGCGGCATATTTATACTTAAAACAATTATTTGTATTGGTCACTCATCCTTTAAACTTACAAATAAAGATAATGTATTTGCAAATCAATTATATATTAGTATGTTAAGTAGTGAGTTAATTCAAAAGTTGGGTTTGCTGTACCTCTGGATATTGTGAGAAGTCTTACAACACCAGGTTATAGTCCAACAGGTTTATTTGGAATCACGAGCTTTTGGAGCGTAGCTCCTTCTTCAGGTCAGTGAAGAGGTAGGTTACACAAACACGGCCTATATAGACAAAACCAATGATGCATGATGATACTTTGAATGCGAGTCTTTGCAAGTAATTAAGTCTTTAATTAACCGTCTCCCTAGAGAGATGTAGGCTGAGGGGCGACCTGATAGAAGTTATAAAATTATTAGGGATATAGATAGTGTGAACAGTTGGAGGCTTTTTCGCAGGGCGGAAATGACAATTACAAGGGGCACAAGTTCAAGGTGAGGGGGGAAAGGTTCAGTGGAGATGTGCAGGGAAAGGTTTTTACATAGAGGGTGGTGGTGGCCTGGATTGCACTGCCAAGTGATGTGGTTGAGGCAGATACGTTAGGATAAGACCTATCTGGATAGGCACATGAACAGATGGGATATAGGAGGATACAGGCGATTGGTCAAGATAGGACACGTGATCGGCGCAGCCTTGGGGGGCTGAAGGGCCTGTTCTTGTGCTATATTGTTCTTTGTTCTTTACAGGTCCAGATGGTACGACTGGAGAGAGGGATAATCACAGGTTAAAGAGGTGTGAATTGTCTCAACCAGGACAGTGGTAGGATTTTGCAAGCCCAGGCCAGATGGTGGGGGGTTAAATGTAGTGAGACATGAATCCAAAATCCCAGTTGAGGCCGTACTCATGTGTGCGGAACTTGGCTATCAGTTTCTGCTCGTGCAACTTGGCCAACGCTGTCTACTCGTATGCTGCAGGAAAGGATGGCCCGAGTCATGGTACATTGGCGAGACCATGCAGACGCTGCGACAACGGATGAACGGACATTGCGCGACAACCACCAGGCAGGAATGTTCTCTTCCAGTCGGGGAACACTTCAGCAGTCAAGGGCATTCAGCCTCTGATCTTCGGGTAAGCGTTCTCCAAGGCAGCCTTCAGGACACACGACAACGCAGAATTACCAGTGTCGCTGGCAAGCCCAGCATTTGTTGCCCATCCATAATTGCCCTTCAACTGAGTACCTTGCTAGGCTTTTAGAGGACAGTTAAGAGTCTGCCATATTGTTATGGGTCTGGAGTCTCCCATAATAAATTAATTTTTATTGTCATGAGTATGCTTATATTGATTTGAAATTCACCCTGTTTCATTTTCTGTTTTTCCTCTGTTTCTTTCTCAATCCTTAAATCCCTTTGGTTATGGGGATAGACTGTCAGTCGCAAACTCCCTCTTGCCTTTAATGTGCTGTTAATCAGTTCTCCCTTCCTGTTAGCAATAGCACAAAACGCATTCAAGCTGAAGAATGCATGAAAATGTCAAACTCGAGGTGTACACCATGAGGTGCCGTGCTCCAGCAAGATCTTGTCCACTGTTTTAAGTTCATTAACATATAATTCTGTCCATAATTTTCAAATTTATATCTCCAACACTTTATTGGCCTGGAATTTACTCCAATGAATGGCATAAACTTGGATGCATGCCACAATTTGCTGCAAAATAAATGAGATGCTCCGCAACTTGCATAGCGATGAATTGGGAGTGCCATTGCCAATGGCATGTTATCGGATCTAGAAGTGTTTTTCCAGAATTTTCTGTTTTTATTTCAGATTTCCAGCATCCGGGGCATTTTGCTTTTGTTGTTATGGCTAGATTTGTATTTGAAATTTAGAGTACCCAATTCATGTTTTCCAAATTAGAGACAATTTAGCATGGCCAATCCACCTAGCCTGCATGTCTTTTGGGTTGTGGCGGTGAAACCCACGCAAACACGGGCAGAATGTGCAAACTCTACACGGACAGTGACCCAGAGCTGGGATCGAACCTGGGACCTCAGCACTGTGAGGCAGCAGTGCTACCCACTGTGCCACTGTGCTGCCCTTATTATGGATAGAGTTTTGAGAGGCAATGGTATTGAGGGACATGGAAGTATCCCTAGAGAACCAAGGCAGAGCTAAGACATATTAATTATAATCTAACTGGCTCAACAGGTTCAAGAGTCTGAATGACCTGTTCCTATAGCACACTAACCCTATTAATCGCCCACAATGGGTGCCTTTCATAAGTGATCATAAAAGCTCATGGATTCATTTTCCTCGTCTCTACTTAAGCACTGTCTCCTGAACTCACAAAGAAATGTGTTGTTACTTTGTTGCTGCTTTGCCATACTATTTGAATACCCCAAGTTCCAACTGAGGAAGGGGAGCTCAGAGACTCCCATGTTAAATGTTTGTTGAATTGCACTGCAATGTGTGTATCAGGTGCCCTCGTACCTTTATGGGATCTAACACATCCACCCTCGTGAGTAGTAAATTTGTACCATATATCAAACAACAATAAGGAGGAAGCGGATGTGGTTGGGTTGAGAATTAAGAAAGGATATATCAAAGGAAGTAGCGCTATGAGATTCCCAATATGACTGGAGGGGCTGGTTTAGCACACTGGGCTAAATCGCTGGCTTTTAAAGCAGACCAAGGCAGGCCAGCAGCACAGTTCAATTTCCATACGAGCTTCCCCGAACAGGCGCCGGAATGTGGCGACTAGGAGCTTTTCACAGTAACTTCATTGAAGCCTACTCGTGACAATAAGTGATTTTCATTTCATTGCATTTCATGTAAAATTCCAGTCATTAAGTTAAAAGTTACGGATCAGCCATGATCTCCATGAATGGCAGAAAGGGCTATATTGCCTCCTCCTGTTCCTATGGGAGCTCAATCTTCAACGTGGGAGTGGTACACGAAATGAGGAAAAGTTCCTTACAGACTAAGAAAACGAACAAAACGTTAACAGCCAATTTGCACCACATCAATCTTTTGTAAACTGAAAAAAACCTTTAGTATATGGTCTGGCACATTTAGGGTTAATGTGGGATTGAGTGCAGCACCGCTCACATGTAAGAAGGCACATGACCCAGACCCAGGGTCGGTGTGGGGTTAAACAGAGACATGAATTAATCTTGGCTTGTCGCCTTTGTGTGTAAATAGTTCCAGTTGTTGAAAACTTGCGGTTAACCTAGAGGAGATGATGGAGACTTCTTCAAAACATACCATTCTGTAACAAACACTATCCCAACAAAACTCTTGGTGAATCAAGTGAAATTGTTTTAACTTCTCTTTTAATTACTCCGAAGTCTGTATAGCAAATTACCAAGGAATGCTGGAAAGGGGAAGTAAAACTATTATATGTGAAGGTTTTTGTTGTCTATTTCTCTATATTGGATATTTGCATCTAATGACATGTCTAATTCTCGGTGTTTCTCATATTTCAACCATCTACCATGGCTTTTCCCAGCCAACCATAAAGAGACCATCAGGTGAAATCTCTACCATCTTAGATGGTGAACAGAACCGTGAAACTGGCTGATTTGTGTCCCTACCATATCCACTGCTTTCCCCGACAGGAGCTGTTTAGACGGCCAAAATTTAAATGATTCAACATCCAGCACAACTGAGATGAATAAATGGAAGTGAATCCCAGGGTTGAACCTGCGATTTGAGCCATCAGGAGAGCTAATACAGTTCTACGGTGTTGGGCATAATTTGGTAGAGTTTTATTAAGATATTTGTGGTCTTGGGTCATTCAATAGTAAGTATTTATTAACTTTTTTTATAATCTTTATTATTGTCACAAGTAAGCTTACACTAACGCTGCAAAGACGTTACTATGAAAAGCCCCCAGTCACCACATTTTAGCGCCTGTTCGGGTACACTGAGGGAGAATTCTGAATGTCCAAATCACCTAACAGCACATCTTTTTGGATTTTGTGTGATGAAACCGGAGCACCCGGAGGAAGCCCATGCAGACATGGGGGAAACCTGCGGACTTCACACAGACAATGACCCAAGCCAGGAATCGAACCTGGGACCCTGGCGCTGTGAAGCAACAGTGCTAACCACTGTGCTATCGTGCCATCCATGAACCTTAGAAGTTCAATATTTATTTCATTTTTAAGAATAAGTTGCCCAATATCTACACTCGTCGGCCCTCTTGGGGCAACCAACATGCCAGTTCCTACTCGGGCCGACCTTTATGCTTGTTTCTAACAACACCCAGTTTGGTAGACTTCCGGCCCCACAAGCCCCATAATGAGATCGATAATGGGCCTCATGGGAGTTATGACAGGGGGCTTCCCTTCCTGCCATACAGAGAGTCAGAGGGGAACACATCCCTGCCGACCCTGATGCCCCTCAGCAATTACACACTCGAATGAATAGATATTGGCTGAAGGAGGGACGTCCACCCCTCGCTCAGGAAGAAGTCCCACATTAGAGAGCTGCCGGCCAATTTGATTGGTTGGTAGCTCTCTAGTCTGCAGCAACAGCTTCCTGCCCAAAGCCTAAGCCTGCTTGCTTCCTGGCTTCCTCCATGCCCGGAAAATCTCACCAGCCTAAACATTGAGATAGGAAGTGGCCGTTAATTAGCTGCTCGAGGGCCTGATTTGGTCCGGTGGAGGTCTTGCTCATCCCAAAGTTAAATCACTGCAAGGTTGGGGCAGGTGGGAACCCAGCAGGAAGCCCATTTCTTCCATTTCACCCTCATCTCCACCCCCCAGCTTAAAAACACATCGGGAGGGAGCGTGAAATTCAGGCCCATGTACAGAGGTACAGTAAAGATCGAAGCTAGGAGCTGTCTCCGTGCTTGCTTCTACACAAGGCTTTGTCCAACATTACACTGACCTTGGGTGTGGGTTCTATATTGTCTTACATTATCGTATGGGCGGTACTGTACTCAGTCCACCCCCCCGCCCTTCCTGCCAGACCCTTGTACTACAAATACCACCTTCTCGTATTTTAGGGTCTTAAAAAGCAAGCTCTTGGTGACAGGATTTGGTGTAGATTTTAACTTTCAGCATGAGCTATACACTCCTTTTATACCCTGTCAGATTTTCTTTCCAATGAAGTGGAAGGGCAACTCTGGCAGGCTGTAGAAAAATTTCCTTTCAATCAACCTTTCCAGTGGCAATAATTAAAATATACCGCTTGGATCTTTAAGTGGCATCTGCTCAGCTGGGTTCTGAATTCAATCCCAAAACAGATTGAGTCCATAACCTAGGTCAACACTTCCCTGAAGTCCTGAGGGAGAATCACATTATTGGAAAGAAGAACTTACATTTATGTAGCAACTACCATGATAAGTGGCCATCTCAAAGCACCTTACAGCCAGTAAAATATCTCTGCATGTTGTAACGTGGGAGACACAGCAGCCAATTTGCAAACTCCAACAAACAAAAATGTAATAATGACCAGAAAATCTGTTTCACTGATGCTGATTGAGGAATAAACGTTAGCCAGGGCACCATGGGATAACTCCCCTGTTCTTTAACATCTGATCTAGAAGGCAGCAGCCCCAGCAGTGCAGCACTCCCTCAGTACTGCACTGAAGCGTCAGTCTGGATTTTTGTACATAAATCCTGGAGTAGGCCTTGAACCCGCAGCTATCTGAGTCAGTGAATGAGAACATGACCAATGGAGCTACAGCTGACACTTGTCTATTAGATGAGATTGACAAAGCCCTGACAGCACATCTAGCTAGATATAAAAAGTTATTTGGCACCGTTAGATATCATTTGAAGATGAGCAGGTGCTTTGTCATGTCATGAGTCTGCCTAGTGTCAGCATAGACAGTATTCAAAAGGCCTCAATTGATATGCGTCTCTCCCGGTAATGCATTTAGAATGGCAGTTTAGATAATAATCAAGTGTGAATAGTTTATGGAGGAGAAACAGATTATAGGTGATTGGGAAGGTCCATGATGTATACAAATGTTAATGTATAGTCAAGAAAGATGATACAGACAGCCAGCCTAATACACAGCAGGCATGATCAAAGAACAACAAAGGTATAATTGGCCAGTCCCTGAGAAGAAAGGTGGGCAGTTGTAATCCAGCCGTCTCAGAAAGCAGACAGACCAGTTTCCAGCCACCAAGCCTGAAGGCCAAGTATACAGCAGGGAAGCTTCAAAGTCTTAGAGCCAAGGCAGTGCAGAAAACCTTTGTAACAGCAGTTTTTAAATATCTTCACTGGACCAGGAAAAAGACAGTCTCCAGATTTGAGTATCATCCCTGTATTGTGCTGTAAATGCAGCTGATTGTTCAATTTGGATGTTGTTGGAGAACAGGAGGAGTATTAGAGTTTAGGTATCATGGATATATTGTGTAACAACGGGTACATTCTATATAAACTGTGGACGGTTAGTAATTCATAACCTTAATGCGTGAGAGTTTGTGTGTATTTGTCTTTACATAGAACATAGAACGATACAGCGCAGTACAGGCCCTTCGGCCCACGATGTTGCACCGACATGGGAAGTCAAAAACTAAAGGCCATCTAACCTACACTATGCCATTATCATCCATATGCTTATCCAATAAACTTTTAAATGCCCTCAATGTTGGCGAGTTCACTACTGTTGCAGGTAGGGCATTCCACGGCCTCACCACTCTTTGCGTAAAAAACCTACCTCTGACGTCTGTCCTATATCTATTACCCTTCAATTTAAGGCTATGTCCCCTCGTGCTAGCCACCTCCATCCGCGGGAGAAGGCTCTCACTGTCCACCCTATCTAACCCTCTGATCATTTTGTATGCCTCTATTAAGTCACCTCTTAACCTTCTTCTCTCTAACGAAAACAACCTCAAGTCCATCAGCCTTTCCTCATAAGATTTTCCCTCCATACCAGGCAACATCCTGGTAAATCTCCTCTGCACCCGTTCCAAAGCTTCCACGTCCTTCCTATAATGAGGCGACCAGAACTGTACGCAATACTCCAAATGCGGCTGTACCAGAGTTTTGTACAACTGCAACATGACCTCATGGCTCCGGAACTCAATCCCTCTACCAATAAAGGCCAACACACCATAGGCCTTCTTCACAACCCTATCAACCTGGGTGGCAACTTTCAGGGATCTATGTACATGGACACCGAGATCCCTCTTCTCATCCACACTGCTAAGAATTTTACCATTAGCCAAATATTCCGCATTCCTGTTATTCTTTCCAAAGTGAATCACCTCACACTTCTCTACATTAAACTCCATTTGCCACCTCTCAGCCCAGCAGCTTATCTATGTCCCTCTGTAACCTGCAACATCCTTCCACACTGTCTACAACTCCACCGACTTTAGTGTCGTCTGCAAATTTACTCACCCAACCTTCTGTGCCCTCCTCTAGGTCATTTATAAAAATGACAAACAGCAACGGCCCCAGAACAGATCCTTGTGGTACGCCACTTGTAACTGAACTCCATTCTGAACATTTGCCATCAACCACCACCCTCTGTCTTCTTTCAACTAGCCAATTTCTGATCCACATCTCTAAATCACCCTCAATCCCCAGCCTCCATATTTTCTGCAATAGCCGACCGTGGGGAACCTTATCAAACGCTTTACTGAAATCCATATACACCACATCAACTGCTCTACCCTCGTCTACCTGTTCAGTCACCTTCTCAAAGAACTCGATAAGGTTTGTGAGGCATGACCTACCCTTCACAAAACCATGCTGACTATCCCTAATCATATTATTCCTGTCTAGATGATTATAAATCGTATCTCTTATAATCCTCTCCAAGACTTTACCCACAACAGACGTGAGGCTCACCGGCCTATAGTTACCGGGGTTATCTCTACTCCCCTTCTTGAACAAAGGGACCACATTTGCTATCCTCCAGTCCTCTGGCACTATTCCTGTAGCCAATGATGACATAAAAATCAAAGCCAAAGGCTCAGCAATCTCTTCCCTGGCTTCCCAGAGAATCCTAGGATAAATCCCATCAGGCCCCGGGGACTTATGTATTTTCACCTTGTCCAGAATTGCCAACACTTCTTCCCTACGCACCTCAATGCCATCTATTCTAATAGCCTGGGTCTCAGCATTCTCCTCCATAACATTATCTTTTTCCTGAGTGAATACTGACGAAAAGTATTCATTTAGTATCTTGCTTATCTCCTCAGCCTCCACACACAACTTCACACCACTGTCCCTGACTGGCCCTACTCTTACCCTAGTCATTCTTTTATTCCTGACATACCTATGGAAAGCTTTTGGGTTTTCCTTGATCCTACCTGCCAAAGACTTCTCATGTCCCCTCCTTGCTCGTCTTAGCTCTCTCTTTAGATCCTTCCTCGCTTCCTTGTAACTATCAAGCGCCCCAACTGAAACTTCACGCCTCATCTTCACATAGGCCTCCTTCTTCCTCTTAACAAGAGATTCCACTTCTTTGGTAAACCACGGTTCCCTCGCTCGACCCCTTCCTCCCTGCCTGACTGGTATGTACTTATCAAGAACATGCAATAGCTGTTCCTTGAACAAGCTCCACATATCCAGTGTGCCCAAACCCCTTGCAGCCTACTTCTCCAATCTACACATCCTAAGTCATGTCTAATGGCATCATAATTGCCCTTCCCCCAGCTATAACTCTTGCCCTGCGGGGTATACTTATCCCTTTCCATCACTAACGTAAAGTTCACCGGATTGTGGTCACTGTCTCCAAAGTGCTCACCTACCTCCAGATCTAACACCTGGCCTGGTTCATTACCCAAAACCAAATCCAATGTGTCCTCGCCTCTTGTTGGCCTGTCAACATATTGTGTCAGGAAACCCTCCTGCACACATTGTACAAAGAACGACCCATCTAATGTACTCTAACTATATCTTTTCCAGTCAATATTTGGAAAGTTAAAGTCTCCCATAACAACTACCCTGTTACTTTCGCTCTTTTCCAGAATCATCTTCGCCATCCTTTCCTCTACATCCCTAGAACTATTATGTGGCCTATAGAAAACTCCCAACAGGGTGACCTCTCCTTTCCTGTTTCTAACCTCAGCCCATACTACCTCGGAAGAAGAGTCCCCATCTAGCATCCTTTCCGCCACCGTAATACTGTCCTTGACTAGCAGCGCCACACCTCCCCCTCTTTTGCCCCCTTCTCTGAGCTTACTAAAACACCTAAACCCCGGAACCTGCAACAACCATTCCTGTCCCTACCTTATTTCGTATACTCCTGGCATTGAAGTAGACACACTTCAAACCACCTACCTGAACACTGGCACCCTCCTGCGAAGTCAAATCTGTGCTCCTGACCTCTATACTCTCAATCTCCCATACCCCAAAACTACAATCCAGGTTCCCATGCCCCTGCTGAATTAGTTTAAACCCCCCCCCAAAGAGCACTAACAAATCTCCCCCCCAGAATATTGGTGCCCCTCAGGTTCAGATGTAGACCATCCTGTCTATAGAGGTCCCACCTTCCCCAGAAAGAGCCCCAGTTATCCAGAAATCTGAATCTCTCCCACCTGCACCATCCCTGTAGCCATGTGTTTAATTGCTCTCTCTCCCTATTCCTCATCTCACTATCACGTGGCACGGGCAACAACCCAGAGATAACAACTCTGTTTGTTCTCGCTCTGAGCTTCCATCCTAGCTCCCTAAAGGCCTGCCTGACATACTTGTCCCCTTTCCTACCTATGTCGTTAGTGCCAATGTGGACTACGACTTGGGGCTGCTCCCCCTCCCCCTTAAGGACCCGGAAAACATGATCCGAGATATCACGTACCCTTGCACCTGGGAGGCAACATACCAAACGTGAGTCTCTCTCGCCTGTGTGTATACTCTCCTGTGAACTGGTGTTGCAAGTTGGAATGCCCTCGCAGGTAACATCATCATGTTCCGTGACAGTTTGGTGTATTCTTACCAAATTTCCTCACTTAACAACACCACATAAAGAATAATATTGTCTGACTATCCAATTATTGCTAGACATTGTTGAACAAATTGCTTGCGATTGTTACAGACAGGAGGGAAGTTAATTTAAGCACCACTAAATTCTCCGTTCACCATCTGCCGGGCAGCACAGTTGCTTCAGGGTCCCAGGTTCGATTCCCGGCTTGGGTCACTGTCTGTGCGGAGTCTTCACGTTCTCCCCGTGTCTGCATAGGTTTCCTCCGGATTCTCTTGTTTCCTCCCACATTCCAAAGATGTACACGTTAGGCGAATTGGCCGTGCTAAATTGCCCTTCGTGTCTAAAAAGGTTCGGCAAGGTTACTGGGTTACTGGTGTAGGCTTAAGTGGGGTGCTATATCCAAGGGCCGGTGCAGACTCGATGGGCTGAATGGCCCCCTTCTGCACTGTAAATTCTATGATATGATTCTATGATCTGTCTGTAAACAGGAAAGTGATTTGATTTGTTCCCCCTTTATAAGCGGTGGCTTATTTCCCGACCCCTCGTTTTTGATGTGATCCAATTTTCTATTAATAACCTCACAGGAAACACAAGATAGGCTGAATTCAAAGGGTTTATTTGCACAGACTCAAAATGCAATGAAGAGGGTTGCAACGTTACCCTCTCACATTCGTACAGTTAAAAAAGGGATAGAAAGAACAAGGTTTTGTAGTACAAAGACTGCAGGGAAAAATAAATATTGTTTCATGTGGGTTCCAGGATCAAAGTCCAATGAGATTTCTTCACTGAGGTCAATAGACTGAAAACCAATGCTGTATGATTCACTTTCGGAGCGATGCTAACTTCACAAGGCGTGAAAGAAATGCAGAGATAAATCAGTCTTGTGGCCAACAGTATGGAATTTCAGTGGAAGCAGTATAGATGGGGCCCTGTGTTCCACCTGGGTAGAGATCCTGTTCTGTGAGGCTGGTAGTTGAATGGTAAACAGCTGATTGAGTCTTTCAGTTCAGCAAGGCAATAATACTTTTTCCACAAGCCAGAGGCACATGCCACATGACTCCCACCTCTCCATCATCTTTGACAAGGGAGATACACCCATTGCCTGGATTCCAAAGATTAGTGATTTCTCAGCTATTAGGAATTGAAAGGAAGATTGTATGGCCTTTGTCTTATCAGACATTCCATCTCTTTCTGGCCAGCCTGGGCTATCGAAAGCAGATGGCCGTTGTATAGCTCTCTTTGAAGGTGGGCCATACAGTTCACAGCAGGTCATAGAGACCCCTCAGAGATAACGAGGTGTTTGTTTTCATAGAATCATAGAATTTACAGTGCAGAAGGAGGCCATTCAACCCACTAAGTCTTCACAGGCCCTTGGAAAGAGCACCCTACTTAAGCCCATGCCTCCACCCTATCCCTATAACCCCCACCTAACCTTTTGGACACTAAGGGGCAATTTAGTATGGCCTAATCTGCACATCTTTGGACTGCAGAAGGAAACTGGAGCACCTGGAAGAAACCCACGTAGACACGGGGAGAAAGTGCAAACTCCACCAGTCACCTAAAAGTCCCAAATCGCTTCTTTTGTCCTGAGGTCACTGACACAGTTTCAGCAACTTTAAAGGTCCTTGTTCCATTATGAAATTTTTAGAAATAGTAACGAGTAGATCTACGTTCGCACATTTCATCCAACCAGCCTCCGTATGCAAAGCAGAATCCTCCGCCATTTTCGCCAACTCCAGCATGATGCCACCACCAAACACATCTTCCCTTCACTCCCTCGGTCAGCATTCCGCAGAGACCGTTCCCTCCGAGATAATCTAGTCCACTCCTCCACCATATCCAGTACCTCTCCCATCACCCTTGGCACCTTCCCATGCAATCGCAGAAGGTGTAACACCGGCGCTTTACCTCTTCCATGCTTAACATCCCAGGCCCAAAACACTCATTCCAGGTTAAGCAGCGTTTCACTTGCACCTCTTTCAATTTGGTCTACTGCATTCGCTGCTCCCAATGTGGTCTCCTCTATATCGGAGAGACCAAACGCAGACTGGGTGATCGCTTTGCTGAGCACCTTTGGTCTGTGCCATTCAGGACACTGACCTTCCTGTTGCTTGCCATTTTAACACAAGACCCTGCTCCCTTGCCCACATGTCCGTCCTTGGCCTGCTGCAATGTCCCAGTGAAGCTCAACGCAAACTGGAGGAGCAACATCTCATCTTCCGGTTAGGCATGCTACAGCCTTCCGGTCTTGACATCGAATTCAACAACTTCAGATGATCAGCTCTACCCCACCTCAACCCCTTTATTTTCATCCCATTTCATTTTAAATGTCTTTTACCGTTTCTTTCTTTCTTGACTTGCTTACTATATAACCCCCCCCCCCATCTTATCCACCTTTCTTTACCCCTTCTCCCCTTTGCTTCCCCCTTCCCCTTCCCCCATTTTCACATCTACATCTGTCACAGTTTACCCTCTGATGTTAGTGTCTCTGCTGTTTGGCCTTTCACATCTTTTGTCCTCTCTGGGGACTGCCATTGGCACACCTTTCCCTTGGTTTCTTTGGCTATTAGCCGTTTCCCTTGGTTTCTGTGGCTATGACTCATCTTTCATTCTCACTCCACAGTATAAATATTTCCCACTTTCTCTGTCTGTTAGCTTTGACAAAGAGTCATTGGACTTGAAACATTAGCTCTTTTCTCTCCCTACAGATGCTGCCAGACCTGCTGAGATTTTCCAGCATTTTTTCTTTCATTTCAGATTCCAGCATCCGCAGTAATTTGCTTTTAACCAGCATATCTATATATATTTTATAAAAATATACCGCCTTAGTCCCTCATACCATGTTTGCATCATTAGACTAAAATGTGACATCACTGAATCATCACAAGTAAGTAAGTGGTTTTGTCTTTCCCGCTGAATTCCATTGAAAGACATTAGAACAGAAAAACATCAATCAACCTAACCTGTTGCTTTGATAATTGGCTGTTTGCATTTCTGCTGATTCTCATTCTCCTCAGAGGATCAAAGTGTTCCAAACTGGTCATTTTGTGATGTCAGTGATAACTAAACAAAGATACTTTATTCCTCCATTTGCCCACAAAAGTGAATTCATGAGCCTTAACAGTTATTTTGTTTCAGAGGTCCAGGATTCCTCTTCAGACTTGGGAACAGACACAGCAAAGCCGAACGACTATGGTCAATTAGTGAAAACAGAGGGTAGAATATTTTCTGGCATGAATTCGTGAGATGAATGTAGGAATTTCAGATATGTTTTATTGTATGTATTTGGTGCAGTAAGGGTTGAACTGGGAGTGTATGTGTATGACTGCTGCAGTCATGTTTTTTTTAAATCTTGGTTTAAAAGACAGCTAGGTGTTTTGGAGCCAGAGGTGCAATTAGAGCATCAAAAAACTATGGGCTAATGTACTTTTATTTATATTAAGAGGGTTCCCTGCGGAGTTGTTAATTAGAGACATTGTGTTCAGATCAGCAAGCTAATGTAGTTAATGGGAAGAGCCGGCGTTGAAGCAGATGGGTGTTGAGGTTTTTCAGAGTTAGTTAGTGAGCTGAGAAGGTTTCCGAAGAAATACAGCCAGAGATTCTGCATTATTTTCACAGGGTGTCAGGTCTCTCTCTTTCAAGCAGTCTCAAAAGATCTCTCTTTCTCAAAGTGAAGTATCCAGTGCATCTCCAGAAAGCAAGTATTCCTGAGGGCTAACTATTTAAAAGTGGATTGGGACCTGAGATAGTTTTGTTGTATGAGTGGAAATAAAGATAGCAGTTAAGGGTTATTGTGTCTCTGTATTGTGTAGAATTGTTTATAGAGTAATTGTAGCTAGTTTCTTGTGTGATGTTAAAGATATTTTCATACTGTGTTAGTAATAAAATTTGTTTTAATATACCATATCCCTATTTTGTGTGAAATCACTCCTGGAGTGAGGAATCCTTTCCTCTCAGTCTCACAAAATGAAAATAATATATTGTTTATGTCCAGTATCCTAGCCACTGTTGGGGCCTGGTCCGGGATCATCATAGTTCCTGATGTAGCAACGTGAATTAAGTGGGAGTTCCCATTGGGGTTAGTGGGTAAAGTACTCAGTCTGCAGTGCTACTAAAGTCACAGAGAACAAAACGGTCTAGCTTCAATCTCTGGTCTGTGCTAAGTTAGTTTCAGCCAGGGTAGTGGTGTCAGGTTTGATCACAGTGCCATTAAGCTACAGGAGCTTTCCTCATCCTGAATGATATTCATGAAAGCCCCACTGAAAAATGTGTTGATCTGAATGTCGGATGTGGACAGGATTTTTTCTTCTGTTTTTTTTTTTAAATTTAGTGTACCCAATCATTTTTCCAATTAAGGGGCAATTTAGAGTGGCCAATCCACCTAGCTTGCACCTTTTTGGGTTGTGGGGGCGAAACCCACGCAAACACGGGGAGAATGTGCAAACTCCACACGGACAGTGACCCAGAGCCGGGATCGAACCTGGGACCTCGGCGCCGTGAGGCAGCAGTGCTACTCACTGCGCCACCGTGCTGCCCGATTTTTTCTTCTGTTGAGTGACACTTACCATTTAAGAACATTTGGGAATAGGACAGCACAGTAGCGCAGTGGGTTAGCCCTGCTGCCTCACGGCGCCGAGGTCCCAGATTCGATCCCATCTCTGGGTCACTGTCCGTGTGGAGTTTGCACATTCTCCCCGTGTCTGCGTGGGTTTCGCCCCCACAACCCAAAAGATGTGCGAGCAGGTAGATTGGCCATGTTAAATTGCCCCTTAATTTAAAAAAAAGAACATTTGGGGAGAATGGAATATAAATAATATTTCTCTTCCCAATTGCAGCTAGGTAAATAAACCTATTGCCTCATAATACATGTACAAATCAATCTTGGTTCAGGCATCTTTGCATCTGAGATGTGAGATCATGGATTCAAATTCCATTCATAAATGTTCATAGAATCCCTACAAAATATTCATCGAATCTCTACGGTGCAGAAGGAAGTCATTTGACCAATTGAGTCTGCACCAAACCGCTAAAACAGTACTCTACTTAGGCCTATTCCCCCGCTCAATCCCCATAACCCCACCTAACCTGCACATCTTTGGACTGTGGGAGGAAACCAGTGGACGAAGAGGAAACCCACACCGACACGTGGCCAGTGTGCTGACCACTATGTCACCCTGCTGCCATTTTTGAGACTTTCCCCCCAAAAATATACTTTATTCATAACATTTGTAAAAGTACATTTTGACTTGAAATCACAGAAAGTGCAATAAAGTTCAACTTGCCTCCATGCAGGATATTCCACTCTTGAGGGGCCTCACTGCAAAGTAATACCCTTGATATTTACAATATAATAATCTTTATTTTCACAAGTAGGCTTACATTAACACTGCCATGAAGTTACTGTGAAAAGCCCCCAGATGCCACATTCTGGCGCCTGTTCGGTTACACAGGGGGAGAATTCAGAATGTCCAAATTACCTAACAGCACATCTTTCGGGACTTGTGGGAGGAAATCAGGGCACGGGGAGGAAACCCACGCAGATACAGGGAGAACGTGTAGACTCCGCACAGACAGTGACCCAAACCGGGAATTGAACCTGGTACCCTGAAGCTGTGAAGCAACAGTGCTACCCACTATGCTACCGTGCCGCCCGTTCCATGTCAGGCATATGTGATAGTCACCACTGTTTGTATATTGCATATATGAGAGGTAATACGGTAAGGCCCCTGTATTACAGGTACGAGGTTTAGATCCTTGCCTGCTGGCTCCGCCCAGTAGGCGGAGTATAAATGTGTGTGCTCACCGAGCTGCAGCCATTTCGGCAGCAGCTGCGGGAGGCTACATATCTCTGCTTAATAAAGCCTTGATTACTCTCTACTCTCGTCTTGTCGTAATTGATAGTGCATCAGCATACAGAGTCTTCAGTGTATTTTGGCTGAAAGGTCTTAGACACCGACCTTCCTCCATTGCGCCTCTGCAGCGGACCACCAAGCTTTAGTACATCCCTCACCCATGTAGTCCGGGGCTTTGGAATGTGCCAGTCTGCAACACTCAGTCAGGGACATCGCTTTGCACTGGAATAGTGGGACTGATTTAGCACAGTGGACTAAATAGCTGGCTTTTAAAGCAGACCAAGGCCAGCAGCGCGGGTTCAATTCCCGTACCAGCCTCCCTGAACAGGCGCCGGAATGTGACGACTAGGGGCTTTTCACAGTAACTTCATTTGAAGCCTACTTGTGAAAGTAAGCGGTTTTCATTTCATTTCAAGTCCAGGTTCAGGCAGATCAAAGAGCATCTTTCACCAAGTTGATGGTTCTCCAGCTGCTTGATGTTTGTCCCAGTGTGCGTCCCTGGAAACAGTCTGTAGAGCACAAAGTCCTGGTCACAGAACTGTTCTGGATGAATTTCAACAAAAACCACTGGATCTCCCTCCAGATCTTTCCAAAGGGACGTTCCAGAAGCATGTGGACAATAGTCTCTTCCCCATCACAGTCACATCGAGGGCAACGTGCAGAGTAAGACTCCGGTGTGTAGGAAGGTTATATCTGGGTGTGCCATCCTCACTGAAAGCCAAGCTATGCCTTGGTGCTTTTTCAAAAGTTCTGGTGATGAGGCATTCTCCCAAATTACTTTTTTTAAATTAAATTTAGAGTGCCCAATTATTTTTTTCCAATTAAGGGACAATTTAGCATGTTCAATCCACCTACCCTGCACATCTTTGGGTTGTGGGGGCGAAACCTGATGTGTTGGGTACTCTGGATCTGTGGAGACTGCGTTTACCTTAGCAGTAACATAGACAGGCTACCAACACTTGTAATAGTACAACACTATTTTATTAAGCTAGGAACTGTTGAACATACTTTCACTGTGGGTCGACACTATGTTAGATTAAACTGAACACCTATGCCTATCCTGACCAGTCTAAACTGTTAGCACATGGTGAAGATCTGTGCTACAAGCTGGGAGCTCTGTCCTTCTCAGAGGCTACATTCCGAATGAGCGGGAAACTAGTGCCCTCTGGCTTTATAGTGAGCGTGCCCTAACTGGTGATTGGCTGCTGTGTTGTGTGTGTTGATTGGTCTTGCAGTGTGTCAGTCAGTGTGTGTCTGCACCATGATATACTGATGTGTATATTATGACGAAACCCACGCAAACACGGGGAGAATGTGCAAACTCCACACGGACAGTGACCCAGAGCCGACTTTGAACCTGGGACCTCGGTGCCGTGAAACTGCTGTGCTAACCACTGCGCCACTGTGCTGCCCCTCTGCCAAATGACTTTGACATCCTGCTCAGTTCCCACCTGACGGGGCCTCTAGGATGTTACGTGCAGACCACTGCCTGATGTGCATGTGGTCAAATGCTTTTT
Source organism: Scyliorhinus canicula (assembly GCF_902713615.1). Lineage (NCBI taxonomy): Eukaryota > Metazoa > Chordata > Chondrichthyes > Carcharhiniformes > Scyliorhinidae > Scyliorhinus > Scyliorhinus canicula. Next base: position 110,632,827 of record NC_052147.1, on the reverse strand, counting down.
TCTGCATAAACCTGTCAACAAGGTACAGGAGGTACCGCATGGTACAACTGAATGGAGCATTCCGCGGCAACATGGCTGGACCCTTCCTTCGCAACACCAGGGTACAGGTAGATCCTCAGCATGTAATAACACTTGGTATTTACTTTCCAAGGGTCTACACACAGCTTCACACAAAGGTGGCCATCGGGATGAGGGTGACATCGAGTAAGTTTCTCCCCCTTCTTGAAACTTGAATACATAAGCTAGGCTAACACTGTCGTGCAATAGACTTGTGCATTACAGAAGAAGCTATTAAGCCAAGGCACCTTTAAACTGGACAATAAAGATTCCATGGCAATAAATTAGGCAGGTGTGACAGGTGAATATAACAGGAAATATGCCAACTGAGGGCATCTTGTGAGCCCGGAACTGAAACCTGACAGAGGCAAGTCAGGTCATGTTGTGGTTAATCACTTTACTGATTCTGTTTAAGAGAAGGGCTCTTGGAACATGAAGGGTAAAAAAAGAAAGTGTTACAACCCAGGAACCACCATTACAGAAGGAGGACGCAGAGCTCAGAACAACCATTGAAAGGGGAGTGTCATAATATACACCAGTATATCATGGTGCAGACACACACTGATGGACATACACTGGGACCAATCAACATGCACAAACACCGCAGCCAATCACCAGTTAGAATACACACACTATAAAGGCAGAGGGCACCACGGTTCCCGTTCATTCTGGGTGCTGCCTCTCAGTGTAACAAGAACTCATCAAGTCTAGCACAGACTCACACTGCGTGCTGAGAGAGTTAACTGGTTCGGACAGGCTTAGGTCTCTAGTTTAAACTAGCATCGTTTAAACCCATAGTTCTCGTATGTCGATTAGTTAATAGTGAATAAAATAGAGTTGAACCTTCCTCAGTGTTGGTGGTATATGTTCACCTCGCAAGTCTACATTATCCAACACTTCAGGGAGAACCCTGAGCTCGGAGCTCAGCAAAGAAGAACAACCATTGCGGGAAGAAGATAGCCATATAGAGTGACTGAAGCCTAGCCAGCTCCCTCATCAGTGTGGGTAATACCTGGATCTCAGTAGTGAGTGTGAATCATCTCCAGAACAAGGAGGTCATGCTAAATTTATACAGGACACTACGTAAATCTCAGCTGGAATATTCTGTACAGCTCTGAGCGCCACATCATAGGAAGGATTTGAAGGCATTGGAGAGAGTGCACAAGAGGTTTGGAAGAATGTTTGCAGGGATGCAAAACTTCAGTTATGAGGATAGATGAGGGCAGCACAGTGGTTACCACTGCTGCCTCATGGCGGCGAGGACCCGGGTTCGATCCCAGCTCCGGGTCAACTGTCCATGAAAAGTTTGCACATTCTCTCCGTGTCTGCGTGGGTCTCACCCCCACAACCTGAAGAAATGTGCAGGGTAGGTGAATTGGCCACGCTAAATTGCCCCTTAATTGGAAAAAAAAGATTTAGGTACTCTAAATTTATCATTTAAAAAAAGTCATTAGGGGCAGCACGGTAGCATAGTGGTTAGCACAAATGCTTCACAGCTCCAGGGTCCCAGGTTCGAATCCCGGCTTGGGTCACTGTCTGTGTGGAGTCTGCACGTTCTCCCCGTGTGTGCGTGGGTTTCCTCCGGGTTCCTCCCACAGTCCAAAGATGTGCAGGTTAGGTGGATTGGCCATGCTAAATTGCCCTTAGGGTCCAAATTGCCCTTAGTGTTAGGTGGGGTTACTGGGTTATGGGGATAGGGTGGAGGTATGGGCTTGGGTGGGTTGCTCTTTCCAAGAGCCGGTGCAGACTCGATGGGCCGAATGGCCTCCTTCTGCACTGTAAATTCTATGAAATCTATGAAATTTGAGAGATTGGGACTGTTCTCCTTCAAAGAAAAAGACTAAGAGGAGATTTGATAGAGATGCTCAAAATTATGAGGTAGCTGTGCAGAGTAGACAGGGAGAAACTGTTCCTCCTCATAAAAGAATAAGAGGCCACAGATTTAAAGTGATTTCCAAATTAAGCAAATGTGATGTGAGGAAAAAATCTTTTTCACACAGCAAGTGGTTTGGGCCTGGAATGCACTACCTGGGAGTGTGGTGGAGGCATATTCAATTAAAGCTATCAAGAGAGGGCAGGACGGTGGCGCAGTGGGTTAGCCCTGTTGCCTCATGGCACCGAGGTCCCAGGTTCGATCCCGGCTCTGGGTCACTGTCCGTATGGAGTTTGTACATTCTCCCTGTGTTTGCGTGGGTTTCGCCCCCACAACCCAAAAATGTGCAGGGTAGGTGGACTGAACATGCTAAATTGTCCCTTAATTGGAAAAAATGAATTGGATACACTAAAAAAAAATTTTAAGCTGTCAAGAGGGTATTAGATGATTAATTGAATGGAAAGAAGTGCAAAGCTATGAGGATAGGGCAGCACGGTAGCATTGTGGATAGCACAATCGCTTCACAGCTCCAGGGCCCCAGGTTCGATTCCGGCTTGGGTCACTGTCTGTGCGGAGTCTGCACATCCTCCCCGTGTGTGCGTGGGTTTCCTCCGGGTGCTCCGGTTTCCTCCCACAGTCACAAAGATGTGCAGGTTAGGTGGATTGGCCATGATAAACTGCCCTTAGTGTCCAAAATTGCCCTTAGTGTTGGGTGGGGTGACTGGGTTATGGGGATAGGGTGGAGGTGTTGACCTTGAGTAGGGTGCTCTTTCCAAGAGCTGGTGCAGACTCGATGGGCCGAATGGCCTCCTTCTGCACTGTAAATTCTATGATTCTATGAAAAGGCAGGGGAATGGCCTACGTCAGAATGCTTATATGGAATGCGGCTGCAGATGAGATGGGCTGAATGGCCTCCTTCTGAGCTGTAACAATTCTGTGAGTCTGTGGTCCTTTTTGGGTATGAAATTTTAAAACAATTTCCAAACAACCTGTTGTGCAACATTTGGACAAAACTTTGTTCAATTTTTTAAATTTAAGTTTTATGCAGATCCTCTTTCCAAACTTTAATAATTTGGTGGTTCTTAGCGAACAATCCTTTTAGAATAGAGAGTATTAACAAATAGACTATACGAGCATTTTGAGCTGGAAGGTGGGCAATCATGGAAAGTAGGTTGTGGGAGTGCTGGTGTTATTGAGCATTAAATGTGATTGCATTCTGGGAATTGGGTCATTTATGGGGATTTGTTCAGGGGGAACAGTCATGGGGGAAGATACTGCAAAGTGGGAATGCCCATAGATTTGGAGGATATTGCGAGGTGGGAATGCCCTTAGATTTGGAGGATATTGCGATGTGGGAATGCCCTTAGATTTAACTGTGAGCCCTGAAAACACTGGATGTGTGGGAGGGGGGGTAATGCTGAGGTTGATTCAACAAGATGTCTTCTATGGTGATTGGAAAAACACAGGGGCTGGATTCTCCCAAAATGGGGCTATGTCGCCACGCCGGTGGAAAAGGGCTGGCGTTGCATTCCCGAGTTTCCTCAAAAAATAATAGACCGATTCACTTACCTTTAGGGGGCTAGCAGGGACCCGGAGTAATTCACGCAGCATTAGCTGCAGATCCGGACACCCGCACTTCTGGTTTCGAGTCTGCGCATGTGCACGGCAGCAGCCTCCAGTGGCCGCACCATGCGCCACGGCAGACTAGGACCGCGGAGGCAGCTCCATAATGTAGGCCCCCCCAATCGGCCGGGCGCCCCTGCATCAGAACGGCCCAATCTGTGCCCTGCCGCCCGTAAGGACCCCCCCGGGGCCCAATCCGACCCCACCACCCACCAAAGCGGCCGCGGACTGAGTCTACAGCCGGTAGGCGAGAGTCCCGACCGTCCATACCATGTTAGTTCCACGCCGTCGGGAACTTGGCCGGTCGGGAGCGGAGTATCGCTGGGCGGGCCTCTAGCAATGGCCTCCCAGCCGCGCAGAGTAATGATACGACCATCAATTCACGCGAAACAGAGTAGATGTAAACTGGCTTTAATCGACTAGAACAGTGCCTGCCTGCGACTGTTCTGCTACTGAGAGGCGCCTACAGGGCTGCTGCTCTTTATACCTCCCCTCAAGTGGCGGAGCCAGGGGCGGAGCCCACAAGGGCACCAATATGATACCTCGCAGGTGACACCTTACAATGGTCTGTAGGTGGAGCCCTCATGGGCAACAGCGTTACATATATGGTGAATGGTTACTGCAATACGTTCACCACAAGTAATTTGGCGAGGATGGCCAAGATGGCGGCCCCCATGAGTCGCACATATTGTGCGGGCTTGGAGATGGCTGCCCCCACGGACAGCACGAGGCCGATGATGCGTCCGGGGGCGGAGCCGGCAGGCAAGCTGCTACAGTGCGGAATCTGCGGGTCTGAGGGTCGGGCCTGCGATTTTGAGGATTTGGACCTGGCCAGGCAAACCTTAGCAAAATGTCCCTTTTTCCCCGCAATCACTGCAGTTCGCATTCCAGGCCGGGCAGCGCTGCCTGGGGGGCTGGTGTTGGCCACAGAAATAGCACGGTAGCCCCCCGTGTTGGGCGGGCAGCCGCGCAGCACAGGCCTGGTATACTCTTTGGTCGGGGGTCCACGAGGGGATCGCGTGATCAGACGGGAACGCGTTGAGGCTTTGGAACGCTACTTCTAGGGAGGAGGCTAGCTTTATCGTCTCTTCCAGGTCCAGGGCATCCTTCTCGAGTAGGCGCTGTCTCACGTAGTTGGACCTGACTCCAGCCACGTAGGCATCCCAGACGGTGAGGTCCATGTGTTGAGAGGCCGTAACGGCCTGGTAGTTGCAACTTCGCGCAAGGACTTTGAAATCGCGTAGATACTCCTCCAGCGATTCCCCGGGGCGTTGGCAGCGAGTAGTGGGGAGATGCCGCGCGTACTCCTCATTCACGGGTCTTACGTATAGGCGCCTCAGCATCGCGAGGGTGTCTGCATAAGTAGAGGCTTCCTCGGGTGGTACAGAGATTCAATGGCTCACCTGGGCGTGGAGGAGGCTCAGCTTCTGATTGTCAGAGACGGAAGGTGAGGAGGAGGCGGTGAGGTAGGCCTCGAAGCAGTGGAGCCTGTGCGAAAATATCCCTTTGGCCTCCGCGGCTTGTGGGTTGAGTTCCAGTAGGTCAGGTTTGAGGAAAGATTCCATAGTGGTGTTGTAGTCGATTAAATTGATGCGACCATCAATTCACGCGAGACAGAGAGTAGATGTAAACTGTGGCTTTAATTTACTAGAACAGTGCCTGCTTGCGACTGCTCTGCTACTGAGAGCCGCCTACAGGGCTACTGCTCTTTATACCTCCCCTCAAGGGGAGGAACCAGGGGCGGAGCCCACAAAGGCACCAACGTGATACCTCGCAGGTAATACCTTACAATGGTCCATAGGTGGAGCCCTCATGGGCAACAGCGTTACATATATGGTGAATGGTTACTGCAATACGTTCACCACAGGTAATTTGCAAATGCGCCGATATTCGGGGCCCAGAATATCGCCGGGCCCGATTCCGTCGGGAAAATTGATTTCCGCCCCTGTGCCAAACGCAATTTTGGCACAGGGCTGCAGAGAATCCAGCCCCAGAACTTTGGAAATGTGGAAGGTTTCCATTGGGGTCTTTTGCAATCAGGCAGGAGTGGGAGCATCGAAGGAGGCACCAGAAGCACTGAGGGGGAGAAAACACAGTGTAACGTGCATACTCATTCATCTCTCTTGACATTGCCTCTGGAAATCAAGACTGGGAGAAGCTGGGGAAATAATTGCACCAGAGTGCACAGATGTAATTCAGTCCCCCATTTTAAAAGTTGTGCATCCTGTCCTTATTCATTTATATTACCTTAATTTGACATCAGGGAGGGTTTTCCATCTCTGTTTCGGCAGGCAGGAAAAGCGACGGAATGGAAATGAGGATGGATGGGGGGGGTCCCAAAATGTTTTTCATGCCAACAGGATTTCCCCGCTCGCTTGTACGCCCACCAGTGACATAATGATGGTCCCACCATGAAAGAACCCCATTACTATACATTTAAATGTAATTAGTGGGCCTTCCCGCTGTATCATCCACCCACATACGGAATCTATCATTCCCCAACCCCGCTACATGACATCATGCTGCAGGGTTGACACAGCTCTTGACCAATGCTAACAAAACCTGCTGGGGTGCACAGGTAAGTACAGTCCACAAAGGGAAGAGGGTGATGCCCAAGCAGCACCCTGGCAGTACCCCCGGCACTGCTCCCTGGCAGTACCCCCGGCACTGCTCCCTGGCAGTACCCCCGGCACTGCTCCCTGGCAGTACCCCTGGCACTGCCCCCTGGCACATGGGGGACCCCTGGAGGGAGATCCTGTGTTCGTTGGCAGGGCGTTCTCCGTGGGATAGATGTGTTCATATTTTGATTGTTTTCAGATCAAGGGCGCCCCGATCTGTCAGACCAAGGTTGCTGGTGGGGTGGGTTCATTAAGAACTCACCCTGCCAGCATGATGTTGTGGGACCCGCCTCTTCCATTCTTTTTTCAAATAATGAACACTTGAGGCAATTTGGCAATTGGACCATAGACTATAGAATCCTCACAGTGCAGAAGAAGGCCATTCCAGACACAAGACCTACCATGGTGAGCCATAAGAAAGGTCATAAGCAAAAGATAGCAACTTCATAGTGAAAAGGAGGAAGGGATGTTGAAACCAGACAACCCCATGCAATGCAGAGCAAGAGAGTCACCTGACTTTTGTGGTGGCAAAGGACTGTTAAGGTGGGAAACTGTACAGGGAACATGAAACAGATGTGTCCAGATTCTGGGAAGATTGACCTCAGCCACATGAGGGTCTTATTCATCATCAAAAATGTTAAAGGGGGACGAAATGTATAAAGGTACAGGGGATCAGAGCCTTGGGAGTGACAACACTGGAGTGAAAACCCTGATAACAACCATCACAGAAGAAGACCCTGAGTCAGACCCAGAGACCAGTGAAGTACCTTTGGAGAAGAGCCTGGCCAGCTGTTCTGTGGGTGATACTTGAGTTTGATATGCAAGTTGAGTAACATTTATCAATATATTGAATTAGTCTATGTAACATTCGTTGAGTTAAAGATTCTGTTTGACATGTGTTGAGTTTAAAGTCTATGTGACCTATGAATACAAATAAAGAGTTGGGTTCGCCCCTGCCACCTGCCACCTGCCGCCGGTAGTGGAGTTCCCATGTTGTGGAGAATCCAGCATCTGGGTTCTCCGCTGGCGAAGACTTTAAGGTTCGCGCCCCGTGCCAACTGGAGGATGCAGTTAAGCCAAATTGACCCATTTGCATCCTATGAATGGGCTGAGCACCTGATTCTCCATGCCTCCGTGATTCTCTGGCCCTCTGGGCCGTGATTCATGTGGACATGGATTGGTGCAGGGATTTCCCAGCATGGCCCTGGTATGGTGGACCTCGCAGTCGGCCAAGCGGGTAAGTCTTCAAGGTGGGTGCCCCCAAAGTCCATCAGAGGGTCCAACTTCCCCACCTCCCCGACAATGCAGATCCTGCCCACCCCACTCCCACCAGACATACCCGCATAAGAGAGCCCCCGACCAGAGATTCCCCCACAAGAGAGTCCCATACCAGAGAACCCCACCTCCCATATAAGCCCCCTGTCTAGAAGCTAAAGAGCAGTCCAGACAGAGACCCAAGTGGCACAGTGGTTAGCACTGCTGCCTCACAACTCCAGGGACCTGTGTTAGATTCCAACTTCAGTGACTATGTCGAGTTTGCACTTTCTCCCTGTGTCTACATGGGTTTCCCCTAGGTGCTCCGGTTTTCTCCCACAGTCCAAAGGTGTGCAGATTAGGTGGATTAACCATTCTGAATTATCCCTTAGTGTCAAAAGGTTTAGGCTTAATGGGCCAAATGGCCTCCTTCTGCGCTGGAGGGATTATGATGTTATGTGACAGCGAAAATCAATTACTGCTTTAAAACTCACATCTGTCCTACAGCTGTTGGCTCAGGCAGAGAAAGCAGCACCTGTACATTCCAAGAAAGTATAAACTGCATCTCCAGGGTTTAAACTGCCTCAGATCTTTGATCCGCAAGGCTTTCATTCACATAAATGGGAAATTGCTTGCACAAGGCTGTGATTGACAGCTTTCACACAACTAGCTATCTGGATTGTTTAATTTCAATCCACTTCATGCTTGAATGGACCTCAGGAACCAGCTGTGTAACTAACCACAATGTTTATAAACATCTAGCTATGATTGACAGCTCTTGAACCACACCATAAGCAGTTAAGTGCTTTCTGAAAAGAAAAAGAGGAAGTGAGAGCACTTAACTTGATCGGAAGCAGCTATAGTTTACAAGTCAGGAGTTATTGTTAAATAAACAGTTGTTTGGTAGCGTGGAACTTTAATATTGCTAAAAAGAGAGACATGTTGCTGAAGCCTTTCATCTTGCACTCAGGTCAAACACAAGAATTCCAGAAGTTTCTGTCAACTAGCCAACTTTCGAGGGACTTCCGGTTGTGGCTATGCGGAGCTCAGCCGCACGTTCGGCAGCTCCCGCTACGTAAGGACTATTTGAGGGCCCCAAACGGCGCTGTTTCGACAAATCCCGGTGGGGGAAGGTGTTTGGAGGAGCATTCCCCGCAATTTATGGTGCTCACCCGGAGTGGGGCAAAGGAAAAGGCTGCAGCAGCTCCCCAAGAAAAGCGGGGGAAGAAGGACAAAATGGCGGCCGGCGGAACACCCGAGGACTGGTGGAAGTGGGCGGAGGAGCAGCAAGCTGCTCTTCTGCGCTGTTTTGCGGAGCTGAAGGCTGAGTTGCTGGACTCCCTGAATGCGACTACCAACAGGCTGCTTGAGGCCCAGGAGGTGTCCATTCAGGAGTTGCAGCAGCAGGCCGCTGAGCGGGAGGAGGAGGCCGTGGTCCTCGTGGGGAAAGTGGAGTTGCACGAGGCACTTCACAAAAAGTGGCAAGACCGCTTGGAGGAGCTGGACGTTCGCACGAGGCGAAAGAATTTGAGGATCCTGGGCCTGGCGGAGGGGCTGGAGAGGTCGGATCTCCCGTGGTACGTGACCACGATGTTGAGCTCGTTGATGGGAGCGGGGTCCTTCCATTTGCCCCTGGAGCTTGAGGGAGCCCACAGAGTGCTGGCCAGGAGGCCCAAGACAAATGAACCCCCGCGGGCGGTGCTGGTGCGGTTCCATCGATTCAGTGACCGGGAGTGTGTGCTGCGCTGGGCCAAGAAAGAGAGGAGCAGCAAGTGGGAGAATTCGGTAGTGCGAATCTACCAGGACTGGAGTGCGGAGGTGGCTAAGCGGCGGGCCGGGTTCAACCGGACGAAGGCGGTGCTGCATGCCAGGCAGGTCAAATTTGGAATGCTGCAGCCTGCGCGTCTGTGGGTGACATATAAGGACCAGCACCACTACTTCGAGTCCCCGGAGGCGGCGTGGGCCTTTGTACAGGCGGAGAAGCTGGACTCGAACTAGGGTCTGGGGGCACACTATGGTCGTTGCTGTTTTTGCTGTTGCTGTTTTGTAATTTTGACATGTGTTTTTTATGCTGGTTTTTTTTTTGCTCTGTTTCCGAGTGGGTCTGTCTGTTGGGTATGGCTTTGGGTTATGTGGGGAATGTTGGGGGTTTGTGTTTTTTATTTTCTCTTCTGTACGGGGCTGGGGGTTGGGGTGAAACTGGATTTTGGGAGCTGCGTCAGAAGGGTGGGGTGTGGCAGTATGAAAGCGCGGGCTTTCCTCTGGTTTCTCGCGCTGTGGGGCGGGGGGGTGGAGCTGGCGGTGGGGGCGTGGCCTATACTGGTTATTTTTCCCGCGCTGAAGCGGGGCCAAGGAGGTGTGGCAAGAGGGGGATGACCCCATGCCGGGAGGGGACGGGTTTTGGCGGGAGCTGCCGGGGTCAGCAGAAGTCAGCTGACTCATGGAAGTACCATGGAGGGTGCGTCGCGGCTAGGAGGGGTCCTCGCCTGTGGGAGGGGGATACCGGGTTGCTGCTGGAATGGCCAGGAAGGAGCTGGTGTGGGCCGGAGGGGTAGAGGAGAGGCGTTATCGCCATGGGGAATGGGTCGGGCGGGGCACGCTGGCCTGGGGCGAGCAGTCGATGAGCTATGGCTAGCCAGCGGGGGAGGGGGGCGGGTTGCCCTCTGATCCGGCTGATCACCTGGAATGTGAGGGGGCTGAATGGGCCGGTTAAGCGGGCCCGGGTATTTTCTCATCTGAAGGGGCTGAAGGCGGACGTGGCTATGCTCCAGGAGACCCACCTGAAGGTGGCGGACCAGGTTTGTCTGAGGAAGGGGTGGGTGGGGCAGATTTTTCACTCAGGATTGGACACGAAGACACGGGGGTGGCGATTCTGGTGGGGAAGAGGGTGGCGTTTGAGGCGGCTGAGGTGGTGTCGGACAAGGAGGGCAGATATATTATGGTGAAGGGTAGGCTGCAGGGAGAGAAGGTGGTGCTGGTTAATGTATATGCCCCGAATTGGGATGATGCTGGCTTCATGAGGCGCTTGTTGGGCCGCAATCCGGACCTGGAGGCAGGGGGCCTGATCATGGGGGGAGACTTTAACACAGTGCTGGATCCCCCACTGGACCGGCCCAGTTCAAAGACGGGTAGGAGACCGGCGGTGGCCAGAGTGCTGAGGGGATTCATGGACCAGATGGGAGGGGTGGATCCCTGGAGGTTTGGGAGGCCGAGGGTGCGGGAGTATTCCTTTTTCTCTCATGTCCATAGGGTTTATTCCCGAATAGATCTTTTCGTCCTGAGCAGGGGATTGATCCCGAAGGTGCAGGATGCCGAGTATTCGGCCATAGCAATTTCAGACCATGCTCCGCACTGGGTTGATCTGGAGATGGGGGAGGCGCGGGACCAGCGCCCGCTCTGGCGCCTGGATGTGGGGATGCTGGCTGATGAGGAAGTGTGTAGGAGGGTCTGGGGAAGTATTGAGGGGTATCTTGATACCAACGACACGGGGGAGGTCCGGGTGGGGATGGTCTGGGAGGCTCTAAAAGCAGTGATCTGGGGGGAGCTGATCTCCATCCGGGTCCATAGGGAAAGGAGGGAGAGGAAGGAGAGGGAGAGACTGGTGAGGGAGCTCTTGGATGTGGACAGGAGATACGCGGAGGCACCGGAGGATGGGTTGCTGGGGGAACGGCGTAGTTTGCAGGCCAAGTTCGACTTGTTGACCACCAGAAAGGCGGAGACACAGTGGAGGAGGGTGCAGGGCGCGGTATATGAGTATGGGGAGAAGGCGAGCAGGATGTTGGCGCATCAGCTCCGTAGGCGAGATGCGGCTAGGGAAATTGGTGGAGTGATGGATAAGGGTGGGAATGTGGTGCAGAAGGGGGCAGAGGTAAATGGGGTCTTTAGGGACTTCTACGAGGAACTGTACCGGTCGGAGCCTCCGATGGGGGGAGGGGGGATGGAGAGCTTCATGAACAGGCTATGTTTCCCAAGGGTTCAAGAGGAGCTGGTAGAAGGGCTGGGGGCGCCGATAGAGTTGGAGGAGCTAGTCAGGGGGATTGGTCAAATGCAGTCAGGTAAGGCGCCGGGGCCGGATGGGTTCCCGGTGGAATTTTATAAAAAGTATGCGGATCTGGTGGGTCCCCTGTTGGTGCGAGCCTTCAATGAGGCATGGGAGGGGGGGGGCTTTGCCCCCGACGATGTCGCGGGCGCTGATCTCTCTGATCCTGAAGCGGGATAAGGACCACTTGCAGTGTGGATCATACAGGCCTATCTCGCTCCTCAATGTTGACGCTAAGTTGCTGGTGAAGATCCTGGCCACCAGGATAGAGTACTGTGTGCCAGGGGTGATACTCGAGGATCAGACAGGATTTGTCAAAGGACGGGGGAGAAAGGGGAGGGGGGGAGAAAGGGGAGGGGGGAGAAAAGGGGGGGGGGGAGAAAGGGGGAGGGGGGGGAGAAAGGGGAGGGGGGAGAACTGGGAGGGGGGAGAAAGGGGAGGGGGAGAAAGGGAGGGGGGGAGAAAGGGAGGGGGGGAGAGAAAGGGAGGGGGGGAGAAAGGGGAGGGGGGAGAGAAGGGGAGGGGGGAGAAAAGGGGAGGGGGGGGAGAAAGGGGGGGGGGGAGAAAAGGGGAGGGGGAGAAGGGGGAGGGGGGAGAGGGGAGGGGGAGGAGGGGAGAAGGGGAGGAGGGGGGAGGGAGGAGCGGGGAGGAGGGGGGAGAGGGGAGGGTGGAGAGGGAGGGGGAGGCGGGGGGGAGAGGGGAGGGCCGAGAAGGGGGAGAGGGAGGAGAGAAGGGGAGAGGGGAGGGGGAGAAGGGGAGAGGGGAGGGGAGAAGGGGGAGAGGGGAGGGGGAGACAGAGGGGAAGGGAGGGGGAGGTGAAAGGGAGGGGGGAAGCGTGAAGGGGAGAAAGGGGGGGAAAGGGAGGGGAAAGGGGAGAAAGGGGGGGGAAAGGGAGGGGAGGAGAAAGGGGGGAAGGGAGGGGGAAAGGAAGGTGGTAAGGGAGGGGGAAAGGAAGGTGGTAAGGGAGGGGGGAAGGGAGGGGGGAAGGGAGGGGGAAGGGAGGGGGAAGGGGGGGAAAGGGAGGGGGTGAGGGGAAAGGGAGGGGGAGGAGAAGGGGGGAAAGGGTGAAGGGGGAGAAAGGGGGGGAAAGGGAGGGGGGAGAAAGGGGGGGAAAGGGAGGGGGGAGAAAGGGGGGAGGAGAAAGGGTGGAAGGGAGGGGGAAAGGAAGGTGGTAAGGGAGGGGGAAAGGAAGGTGGTAAGGGAGGGGGGAAGGGAGGGGGGAAGGGAGGGGGAAGGGAGGGGGAAGGGGGGAAAGGGAGGGGGGAGGGGAAAGGGAGGGGGAGGAGAAGGGGGGAAAGGGTGAAGGGGAGAAAGGGGGGGAAAGGGAGGGGGGAGAAAGGGGGGAGGAGAAAGGGTGGAAGGGAGGGGGAAAGGAAGGGGGGGGGAAAGGGAAGGGGGGAGGAAAAGGGGGGGACGATGACTATGTTTGTTTATTTAATTTTAATTTATTTGTAAGTTCTCTTGTTGTTCACTGGGTTTGGGGGGGTGGGGGGGATGTGATACATGCGTGGATACGGTCTTGGGGGTGTTACAGTTATTATGGGGTTATTTTGTTGCATTTCATTGTTTGTTGTCATATTTTCTGTAAAAAATTCCAATAAAAATTATTTATTAAAAAAAACTAGCCAACTTTCCATCCAATCAGCTCTGTAGTAAAAATTGTTGTGATCGTTTGGAATTTGGCATTCTTGTGTTTATCCAGATGAGTGCAAGGTGAAAATGCTTTATGAACATAAAATTACAGAATTGTCATGTGACAGGTGGAGGCAACCATTCAGTCTATTGTGTCTTGCGACAGCTCTCCAAATTAATAATTCACTTGGTGCCATCTCCCCATCTTCTGCCCATAACTCTGCACATTCTCCCTTTTCAGAGAAATGGTGTAATTCCCATTTGAATGTTTCAATTGAATCTGCCTCTCTTCTGCTTGAAGACAATTAATTTGAAAGGTTCTTAAAATGTCACAGAGTCAACAAGAAACATAACGAGTTATTCTGAAATCGGTTGTCCATAGTCTAACCATTCACAGATTTAAATCATTAGAAAGGAATAATAAGCATCCTCTTTGAGGTGCAGCACGGTAGCACAGTGGTCAGCACTACTGCCTCACGGTGCTGAGGATCTGGGTTCGATCCATGCCGCAGGTCGCGGTCCGTGTGGAGTTTGCATTCTCCCTGTGTTTGCCTGGGTCTCACCCCCACAACCCAAAGATGTGCAGGATAATTGGTAAAAAAATTGGGTACTCTATTTAAAAAAAATTTTTTAAGAGTACTTCATTCTTTTCTTCCCAATTAAGGGGCAATTTCGCGTGGCCAATCCATCTGCCCTGCACGTCTTTTGGGTTGTGGGGGAGACACACAGACACAGGAAGAATGTGAAAACTCCACATAGACAGTGACCCGGGGCCAGGATCGAACCCGGGTCCTCGGGGCCATGAGGCAGCAGTGCTAACCACCGTGCCACGGGTACTCTAAACTTATTTTTTAATAAGCATCCCCTTTGGAAAACTTTTACAAAACAATTTCTGATCATTGAATAACAGGCTTAATCATAGCTGCATTGAGAAATGGGCTTTCATAGTATTTGCATTCGAAACGAGAAATTAATGGTGCAGGGTTTTTGAGAGGCGGTGGTCACTGAGGGAGCGCTTGGTCCTTCCAGTCGGCAGGGGGCAGTGTAGGCTGGGGTGGTCCTACAGTGTAGGTTGGTCCTCTCGACCGGGATGGGGCAATGCAACCTGGCCCTCTGGCGTAGGTTGGGGGGCGGGGTCTCCTACCGTGTATGCTAGTCCTCCGACCTGAGGGGGCAGTGCAGCCTGGTTCTGCAAGTGGAGGCTAATCCTCCCGGCCGGGAAGGGGCAGTGCAGCCGGGTCCTGCTGTGCAGGCTGGTCCTCCCGGCCGGGAGGGGGCGGTAAGAGCGGGAGGGTGGTCGCTGAGGCCGGTGCGGTCACTCTTGGCCCCGCACGGGATCTGCCTGAACCTCAGGAGGCGGAGGCTGTTGGTCACCAGGGAAAAAAAGGTTTGGGAGAGAAAGAGGAAAAGGAGAAGGAAGTGAGTGAGTTTGCGACGGACTGAGTGAGAATGCGAAGAGGCGGGAGGGAGAGAGAAACCGTTCATGCGAAATAAAAGCAGATGGTGCAGAGTATCTGCAGCATTCTCTCAGTGAAACCTGTTGCTGGAGGCTGACTGACTCAGGGAGCCTGAGCTTCAGAGGGTCTAACCCACCCCGGCCCCAGTCTGACTTTCAGTCCTAGAAACACGCCATCACTTAGTCAGGACTCTGGCCCAAATTCGGCCGGCCCTTCCCCTCAAAAAAAAGCAAGGCACTTGCAAATTTGGAAGGGTAATTTCAGTGAAGGAAGTGGGATGAGAACACGCATTGTTGTCTTACGTTTTCAAGAAGCAGTTCGCTAGCACTTGGGGTGAAGGGGATCAAAGGGTATGGGGGGGGGGGGGGGGCTGGCTGGATCAGTATCAGTATTGAGTTTGATGATCAGCCATGATCATAATGAATGATGGAGTCGGCTTGAAGGGCCGAATGACCTCTTCCTCCTATTTTCTATGTAATTATCCCTCCCATCCCCTCCCCCATCCCCCCCCCCCCCCCCCTTCCTTTCCCTTGCACACTCGGTTGGGCTTGGGGAGATGGCAGTGTTGAATTGGTGGGAGCTGCGGTTGGGGTGATAGGTCTTTGGGTGGATGGGTGTTTTTTTTTTACATGATGTTGATGGGGTGGTGGTTTCGGGATGGGTGGAGGAAAAGCTCCATGCAGAAGAGTTCTTTAATTCCTGTAGATTTATTCTTAATCCATAAATATTTTCTTTAAAATGCAGGGTTTGACTCGGGCCTATTTTGTTTGTGTGGAAATTAATTTGGTCTCCCAACTGAACTGAATATGCCCTTTTGAAGGAGTAATGATTGAGACATGTAACTGGTGGATGTCTGGGTTTGAGAGGAAGTGTCAATGATGTGTGTTCAACATGCTACTTGGAAAGGACTTGGGTTTGTTTATGTTTCAGCACTGGTATATGTCAATACATTTTCATATGCAGCTTAATTAGAACAGACTTTCTTTAAAAGTTTCCAATGCATGGCTAGTTTGGGATTATCAGGTTAAGATAATATGGCCAGTTTCTAGCCAGTTCTTGCAGCATTGTAGATTATCTTGTTGACTTGATGTAAGAATTCAAATATGATACTGAAAACTAGGGAGTACCAGTATTACTGATAGTTCCAAAATAGTTGCAGAATTTTAAGATATGCAATTCTCATCTCTCTCAGCAATTTTACATCACTGTTGGAATCCTTTTTTTAAAACTGGCAAAGACTGTCCCTGCTCAGTTTTAGTCTCTGGTTATTTACAGGAGCTACTCTATCTCTGCCTCTATAATCTTTCACATATCCATGTTTTTTGTTCAATATTTTACTGTATTCTTCAAGAATTCATGCATAGTAAAAGGCCTTTTATATTCCAAAAATGTGCAAATGTGGCAGCACTTTTAAACATACCACTAAATGTTTGAAGTCTAATAAGGGTAGTGAATCTGTGGAATTCTTTACCGCAGATGGCTGTAAGAGGCTGGGTCGTTAAGCATGTTCACGGTGGGCAGCACGGTGGCACAGTGGTTAGCATTGCTGCCTACGGCGCTGAGGACCTGAATTCGAATCCTGGCCCTGGGTCACTGTCCGTGTGGAGTTTGCACATTCTCCCCGTGTCTGCATGGGTTTCACCCCCACAACCCAAAGATGTGCAGGGTAGGCAGATTGGCCACACTAAATTGCCCCTTAATTGGATAAAATAATTGGGTACTCTAAATTTATTTTTTTAAATTATGTTCACGGCTGGGTGGCACAGTGGTGCAGTGGTTAGCACTGCTACCATACAGCACCAAGGACTCTGGTTCGATCCCGGCCCTGGGTCACTATCCGTGTGGAGTTTGCACATTCTCCCTGTGTCTTTGTGGGTCTCACTCTGACAACCCAAAGATGTGCAGGGGGTTGGTAGATTGGCCATGCTAAATTGCCCCTTAATTGGAAAATGTTTTTAAAAAAATAAAAGCATTTTTTAAATTTATATTCGAGGCTGAGATAGACACATTTTCCATCAGTAAAGGAATCGAGGATTATGGAGATAAGGCAGGAAAATGGAGTTGAGGATTAAAACATCAGATCAGTCGTGGTCTAATTAAATGGTGAAGCAGACTCGATGGGTCAAATGGCCTTCTGCTCTTGCGTCCTATGGTCTTCTGGACATATAGGTGTTTTCCCCACATAGTTTTTGATGAACTCAACTTGTAAAGGGAGAGGGATGGGCAATGAATAGTCCAAACTGGTGGCAACAGAGTCACGGATGAGGGTTTTTAGCAGCAGATTAGTTAGGCAGGGGTGGAGTCAGGGGAATGTTACAGAGGTGGAAATTGGCAGTTTTGGTGCTTGCTCAATTTCCATGCTTCCATGTGAGGTGTCGAGGCGAGGAATGGTGTGCAGGGGAGCAGAAATTGCTGCAAATGCATTTTCACACGCATCGCTGGATTTTCTCAGGAATTTGCAATTAAAATGTTCTTTTGAGACTTGACCCAATTTCATTGTTTGCAATTGCAATTTGATGAAAGATGTTGCTCATCTTTGAATAATTCTTTCAAAATGAGTCCTGAAAGGATTTGCACCAAGCCGTACTAGTCCATCCATATTGTTGTCCATAATAACATCAAGCAACTTGCGTTTTAAGATTAATTCCTGTGTAAAATGATTTTTGACAATCTCGTATGATTACATTTAAAATCTTTGGGAAAAAATATGTTCATGTTGGAGAATCAGTGACTGTAGTCAAGGCATTGAATGCTGCAAAGGCTGTGCATCCTGACAACATTCCAGCTGTAATACTGAAAACTTGTGCTCCAGAGCTAGTCATGCTCTTAGCCAAGCTGCTCCAGTACAACTACAATTCTACATACCTAATGCTGTGGAAGATTTCACAGGTATGCCCTGACCAGAAAAGGCAGGATAACTCCAATCTGGCCAATTACCTTGTCAGTTTACTCTTAATCAGCAAGGTGTCATTGATGGTGCTAAAAAGCAAAACATACTCAGCAACATCCTGCTCACGGTGCTCAGATTGAGTTCTACCAAAGCCACTTTGCTACAGACCACATACAGCCTTGGTCCAAACATGTACGATTGACCTAAAATTCCAGAGGTGAGGTGAGAGTGACTATCCTTGACATCAAGGCAGCATTTGTTTGAATGTGACACCAAGAAGCCCCAGCAAAACTGGAGTCAATGGGAATCAAGGGGAAAACTCTGCATTGGTTGGAGTCCACCTGGCACAAAGGAAGATGGTTGTGGCTGTAGGAGGCCAATTATCTTGGTCGCAAGACATCACTACAGGAGTTCCTCAGGATAATAGACTGGACCCAACCATCTGCGGCTACTTTATCAATGACCTTTCCTCCATCATGAGGTTAGAAGTGGGGATGTTCACTGATGATTGCACAGTATTCAGTACCATTTGTAATTCTCAGGTAGTGAAGCGGTCCATGCCTGGTGTAGCAATGGCCAACTTATCAGCACATGCCAGGGTGGGCAGTGACTATCTCCATCAAGAGTGATTCAAATTGTCTTTCCTTGACATTTAGTGGCCTACCACCAATATCTTGCGAGTTATCATTGAAATCTAACTGCACTAACCATATTAACACTGTGGCTACAAGAGCCAGTTGGAGGCTGAGAATTCTGAGGCGAGTAACTTACCCCCTAACTCCCCAAAACCTGTCCACCATTTACAAGGCACCAGTCAGGAGTGTGAGGAATACTCTCCGCTTGGATGAGTACAGCTTCAACAACACTCAAGAAGCTCAATGCCATCCAGGACAGAGCAGCTTGCTTGATTGACACCCCTTGCACTACCTTGAATATTCACTCCCTCCACCAGTGGCAACAGTGTGTACCACCTACAGGATGTACCACAGCAATTCACCATGTCTCCTGCAGTACCTTCCAAATCCACAACCTCTATCATCCATAAGGACAAGGGAAAGTGGACACATGGGAACACCACCACCTGCAAGCTTCCCACCAAGTTACCCACCTTCCTGACTTGGAAGTTACTCACCTTCCTTTAACTTTGCTGGATCAAAATCCTGGAACTCTCTCTCAAACTGCACTGTGGGTATACCTGCACCACACGCAGCAGTTCACCAGCACCTTCTGAAGGGCAATTGTCTTTTTGTTTTATGTACAACTGAGTATGTACATAGGCTATGTCAAAGCATGAGTAGCACGTTTAAGGGGAGGCCTTGTTAAAAATAGGATTCAAAGCCAAAATACTCAAGAAGGTTAATCATTTCTGCAGAACTTTTCCACCTCCTGGTACAATATTGCTGGCCTCCTAACTTGCATGGTTGCTGTTTGCAATAAGATGCAGGGGGAGATGGTGGCATAGTGGTATTGTCACTGGACTAGTAATGCAGAGGCCCAGCCAATGCTCTGGGGACAGCTGGTAGAATTTAAATACTGTTAAAAATATACTGGAATATAAAGGTAGCCTCAGTAATGATGGTCATGAAACTATAATTTATTATAAATAACAAATTCCCTGTAGGGAAGGAAATTGGTCATCCTTGTGCCTGTGTGCTACATTTTAAAATTATTTTACTGTACAGTTTGTTGTCATTTTGCCTTGCTGTCCAGTAGTTCTGTACAGTATTCTTGATTTACAATCTTTTTGCAATGACAAAACATTGCAGTCTTGAAGTGTAAAGTTCTGCATTATTTCAACTTGTAACACTGTGATAACCAAACCCCACCACTGGAGGTTCCATATGAGCTAAGTAAATGTTACAGTTGCCTCCATGGAAATATCTGCAGTGACCCAAATGATTTGCAATGGAAGCTCCAACCCAAATTTTTAACTTGCTGAGCTTTGCATCTCCAGCATCTACAATATGACAGGCTAAACTTCAATTATGTCATTGCCTTGTCAACGAAGCAATGATGTGATGACTTACAAAAATATAATTGTATAGAACAGTACAGCACAGAACAGGCCCTTCGGCCCTCGATGTTCTGCCGAGCAATGATCACCCTACTCAAACCCATGTATCCACCCTATACCCGTAACCCAACAACGCCCCCCCCCCCCCCCCCCCCTTAACCTTACTTTTTTAGGACACTGCGGGCAATTTAGCATGGCCAATCCACCTAACCCGCACATCTTTGGACTGTGGGAGGAAACCGGAGCACCCGGAGGAAACCCACGCACACACGGGGAGGACGTGCAGACTCCGCACAGACAGTGACCCAACCGGGAATCGAACCTGGGACCCTGGAGCTGTGAAGCATTTATGCTAACCACCATGCTACCGTGCTGCCCTATCCTGTCTTTTCATTTGTTGTGCCATTTTCTTTTCTCTGCAATGGCCAAGTCCAATGGTATGTTGACTTCTAATCTCAGAAAAAACGTTTCTTAAATAAAGTTGGGCTTGAATATGAAAAGGATCTCTCTAAGTTTGGTTCTAATTGATTTTATGTGCTGAGGGTGTAATATGTGCATTAACCTGTCGGGATAATTGATAAATTGGCCAGCTTGCCATATCAGATAGGATCAAAATAAGTTAGCAATTTAGTTTAAATGGCAGGTATATTTCAAAATATGTTTATTTTACTTTCTCTAGTCAGTGTTTATACTCTACTTTTAATTTAATATTTTTTTAAATGTTTTAATAAAGCAGATTCAACCACATCTAAGTTAAAATGAGATGCCGTGTGTTCATCGGTCGCTTGAGTCCTCATGCCCGAGAGAAGGACGTTGAGAGGTTTTTCAAGGGTTATGGACGCATTCGAGAAATCAACTTAAAAAATGGTTTTGGTTTTGTGGTAAGTGTCAAGTGTTTTTGGAGCTAGCAAAACTCAATGACTCACTGCCCTTCATTCTACATATCATTCCCTGTGCATCTGGTAGAAAGGTAATTTGCAACCAGTTGTTCTATTCCAGGAATTTGAAGATCACAGAGATGCTGATGATGCAGTCTATGAATTGAATGGGAAAGAACTGTGCAATGAAAGGTAATCTTCCACCCCATTCAGCATTACAATTAATGTGGGGCATGCCTCGCCACGAAAACAATGCTAACCTATCTACATTTTATTTCCATAATATTGCTATCCATATTACTAAGAATGCAGAATGTTATTGATGAGCATAAAGTGCATATTATCCTCCCCTTCAGGGACTAGTGTATATCTCACATAGTAGATAAGTGGATGGATCTGTTATTTAATCTGTACAATACCTGTTTGGTCAACTCCGAGTATAATAGGGACGGCATGTGGCGCAGTGGTTAGCACTAGTACTGTGGCGCTGAGGACCCGAGTTTGAGTCTCGGCCCTGGGTCGCTGTCCGTGTGGAGTTTGCACGTTCGCCCCGTGTCTGCGTCGTTTTCACCCCACAACCCAAAGATGTGCAGGTTAGGTGGATTGACCACAATAAATTGCCCCTTACTTGGAAAAAAAAAATTGGGTACTCTAAATTTATTTTTAAAAAGTGGTGGAGCAGAGCTGATTAGTTTTAATAACATGGGGGAAAAAATTGATTAAACGTGAAAAATTAGATTATAATACAATACTCTTTTACTTTCCTCTTAACTTAACAAATACACACATATTTAAAGATTAACATGGATTACAAAGTACATGTTTTAAATAATTTTTATTCAAATTTTCACATTTTCACAAAAAAGAAAACAATAACAGAAAATTCTAAGAACAAAAAAAACAACCCCCCGCCGTAAATACAAAAGAGAAACAATAAATTAACGCCCGTCATTGGCAAAAAACAGATATTCAACCCAAAACAAAAACAAAGAGACAAACACCCCCCCCCCCAAAACCCCTGCACTGACCCCCTTAGGGCAAATTTCACCCTCTCCAATTTAATAAACCCCGCCATATCGTTGACCCAAGCCTCCATGCTTGGGGGCCTCACATCCTTCCACTGAAGAAGAATCCTCCGACGGGCTACCAGGGACGCAAAGGCCAGAACACCGGCCTCTTTCGCCTCCTGCACTCCTGGCTCCACTGCAACCCCAAATATTGCGAGTCCCCAGCCTGGATTGACCCTGGACCCTACCACCCTCGATACCGTCCTTGCTAAACCCTTCCAAAATTCCCCCAGAGCTGGGCATGCCCAGAACATGTGGACATGGTTTGCTGGGCTCCCTGAGCACCTAATACACCTGTCCTCGGTCCCAAAAAACCGGCTCATCCTTGTCCCGGTCATATGAGCCCTATGCAGTACCTTAAACTGTATGAGGCTAAGCCTCGCACACGAAGAGGAGGCGTTCACCCTTTCTCGGGCATCCGCCTATGTCCCCTCCTCAATCTCCTCACCCAGCTCCTCCTCCCATTTATCTTTCAGCTCCTCCACCGAGGCCTCTTCTACCTCCTGCATCACCTGGTACACTTCCGAGATCCTCCCCTCTCCAACCTATACCCCCGAGAGCACCCTGTCCTGGACCCCACGCGGCGGCAGCAGGGGGAACCCCGCCACCTGCCGCCTGACAAACGCCCTTACTTGCATGTACCTTAAGGTGTTCCCCGGGGGGAGCCTGAACTTCCCTTCCAGCTCACCCAAGCTCGCAAACTTCCTGTCTATGAACAGGTCCCCCAGCCTCCTGACACCTGCCCTGTGCCAACTCAGGAACCTGCCATCAGTTCTCCCCAGAACAAACCGGTGGTTCCCCTGTATCGGGGACCCCATTGAGGCCCCCACCTCCCCCCTGTGCTGCCTCCATTGCCCCCAAATCTTGAGGGTAGCTGCCACCACCGGGCTCGTGGTATACCTCGTCGGAGGGAGCGGTAGCGGCGCCGTTGCATGCGCTTCCAGGCTCGTACCCACACAGGATGCCATCTCCAGCCTCTTCCATGCCGCCCCCTCCCCGTCCATTACCCACAATGCCAGCCCCCCCCAAATCCCTGTCTCACCCTTGGAGTCCCGTGTGCCCACACAAAGCCCGTAATGCTTCTGTTAACCCACCTGAAAAAGGCCTTCGGGATAAGGATGGGGAGGCACTGGAACAGGAACAGAAACCTCTGGAGCACCGTCATCTTGACTGACTGCACCCTACCCGCCAAAGGCAGCATGTCCCACCTCTTAAACTCCTCCTCCATTTGCTCCACCAGCCTTGTGAGGTTTAGCTTATGCAAGGCCCCCCAGCTCCTGGCCACCTGAACCCCCAAGTACCTGAAGCTCCTCTCCGCCTTTTTCAGTGGGAGCCTCCCAATCCCCCCCTCCTGGTCCCCCGGGTGTACCACAAACAGCTCGCTTTTCCCAAAGTTAAGCTTATGCCCTGAGAAATCCCCAAATTCCCGGAGAATCCCCATCACCCCCGGCATTCCCCCCACCGGGTCCGCCACATACAACAATAGGTCATCCGCATAGAGCGACACTCGGTGCTCCTCCCCACCCCGGACCAGCCCCCTCCAATCCCCCGACTCCCTCAGCGCCATAGCCAGGGGTTCAATTGCCAGCGCAAAAAGTAGGGGGTACAGGGGACACCCCTGCCTCGTCCCTCGGCATAGTCGAAAATACTCCGACCTCTTATTCGTGGCCACACTCGCCATCGGGGCCTCGTACAACAGCCTCACCCAACTGACAAACCCCTCCCCAAACCCGAACCTTTCCAGCACCTCCCACAAATACCCCCACTCGACCCTATCAAAGGCCTTCTCCGCATCTAGCGCCACCACTATCTCCGCCTCCCCTTCCACCACCGGCATCATAATAACGTTCAAGAGCCTCCATATATTAGTGTTCAGCTGCCTCCCCTTCACAAACCCCGTTTGATCCTCGTGGATGATCTGCGGCACACAATCTTCTATCCTCGTGGCTAAGATATTTGCCAACAACTTGGCGTCCACATTCAGGAGTGAGATCAGCCTGTATGACCCACACTGCAGGGGATCCTTGCCTCGCTTAAGGGTCAAGGAGATCAGCGCCCGAGACATCGTCAGGGGCAAAACCCCCCCCCCCTCCCTCGCCTCGTTGAAGGTCCTAACCAACAGGGGGCCCATACAAAGTACATCTTAAACTACAAGGATGTGGAAGCTTTGGAAAAGGTGCAAAGGAGATTTATCCGGATGTTGCCTGGAATGGAGAGTAGGTCTTATGAGGAAAGATTGAGGGTGCTCGGCCTTTTCTCATTAGAACGGAGAAGGATGAGGGGAGACTTGATAGAGGTTTATAAGATGATCAGGGGAATAGATGGAGTAGACAGTCAGAGACTTTTTTCCCGGGTAGAACAAACTATTACAAGGCAACATAAATTTAAGTTGAATGGTGGAATGGGGATGTCAGAGGTAGGTTCTTTACCCAGAGAGTAGTGGGGGCATGGAATGCACTGCCTGTGGAAGTCGTTGAGTCGGAAACATTACAGACCTTCAAGCGGCTATTGGATAGGTACATGGATTATGGTAGAATGATGGGTTGTAGATTAATTTGTTCTTAATCTAGGACAAATGTTCAGCACAACATCGTGGGCCGAAGGACCTGTTCTGTGCTGTATTTTCTATGTTTTTAACAATTTTGCCACATTATTGCAGCAGAACTGGATTAGATAAATTCTTGAAGAGAAAACCTTTGCTGAGCAATGGGGATAGAGCCCAGCTTGTGGCTAATTAGATCGCTGTTTCAAAGATGCAGCGCCAGCTTTATGGCCCCCTGTGTGTATCATTGTATGATTCTACATATGTGTTCACAATGATTTAAGCTTGGAGTACTAACCACTTGTTCAGAAATAACAGTATCAAGGGCAACATGGTGGCACAGTGGGTTACCACTGCTGCCTCACGGCGCCGAGGTCTAATGTTCGATCCCGGCTCTGGGTCACTGTCCGTGTGGAGTTTGCATATTCTCCCCGTGTTTGCGTGGGTTTCGCCCCCATAACCCAAAGATTTGCAGGGTAGGTGAATTGGCCACGCTAAATTGCCCCTTAATTGGAAAAAATAATTGGGTACTCTAAATTTATTTTTAAAAAAGAAATAACAGTATGGACAGCATGTGTTGCAGTGGTTAGCATTGCTGCCTCATGGCGCTGAGGTCCTCGGTTCGATCCCGGCTGTGGGTCACTGTCCGTGTGGAGTTTCCACGTATTCCCCATGTTTGCATGGATTTCGCCCCACAACCCAAAGATGTGCAGGGCATATTGATTCGCCACGCAGATTGATTGGCACGGTAGCACAAGTGGCTAGCACTGTGGCTTCACAGCGCCAGGGTCCCAGGTTCGATTCCCTGCTGGGTCACTGCCTGTGCGGAGTCTGCATGTTCTCCCCGTGTCTGCGTGGGTTTCCTCCGGGTGCTCCGGTTTCCTCCCACAGTCCAAAGGCGTGCAGATTAGGTGGATTGGCCATGCTAAATTACCCTTAGTGTCCAAAAAGGTTAGATGGGGTTATTGGATTCCGGGGATAGGGTGGAAGTGAGGGCTTAAGTGGGTCAGTGCAGACTCGATGGGCCGAATGGCCTCCTTCTGCACTGTATAATCTATGTTCTATAAAAATTGCCCCTTAATTAGAAAAAATGAATTGGGTACTCTAAATGTATTAAATAAAAAAGAAGTAACAGTATATTTGAAATACTAATTATTTTTTAAATACATTTAGAGTACCCAATTCCATGTACTCTGCACATCTTTGGGTTGTGGGGGGGGGTGCGACCCGAACAAACGTGGGAAATACTTTTTGTATATAAATTTAAAGTACCAATTCATTTTTTCCAATTAAGGGGCAATTTAGTGTGGCCAAGCCACCTACCCTGCACATCTTTGGGTTGGGGGGAACGAAACCCACTCAAACAGGGGGAGAATGCGCAAACTCGACACGGACAGTGACTCAGAGCCGGGATCGAACCTGGGACCTCGGCGTCGTGAGGCAGCAGTGCTAACCACTGCGCCGCCATGCTGCTCAAACATGGGAAATTCTAATGATTATGAATAATTACACCGTGGGCACTTAATGACCCAACAGTGACACTTAAAATTTAGATTCATTGTCACATGTACGGAGATACAGTGAAAAGTATTGTTCTGCGTACAGTCCAGGCAGATTGTTCTGTACATGAAAAACATAAGAAATACAATAAATACACACACAATGACATTGGGTGAAGCATACAGAGTATAGTACCACAGTGCAGAAGATGCGTGGAGAGATCAGTCCATAAGAGGGCCATTCAGGAGTCTGGTAACAGCGGGA